>NC_140172.1:128338994-128373994 GCF_963971535.1 Notolepis coatsorum | reverse complement strand
ACAATGCCTAACCTTAACCATAACCAACTCAGAAAAAATGCTTAAAGTTAACATGCCTAAACTTAACCGGCGAAAAAATGCATGTTAAAAAAAAATTGAAGGGAATCGAACTTGTCACCAACGGACCGCAGGATCCACAGCACGGCGGCATACCAGTTGAGCTAAGCGTCAAATGAAAAACATCGGGGATTACGGCTACATAATGCCGCAAGCTCTGCCGCTCCGCTTTGCGGCTGCCGCGCTGCCGCGTGGGGGGGGGAGCAGCCAATCAGGGAAAATGCGGAAGCTTTCGGCAGCACTCTTCCGCTGGGAATAAAGAATAGGCAGCCCGAACTGCCTAGTGGGCAGGACGGCCCTGGTTACAGCCAACATGGTTATGACCAAAGGAGAAGCGCGGGCCTACCGATCTTGTGGGTCCTCCGGGCCCCATGCTTGTTGTTGTAACAGATGCGCTGCAGCTCACAGCGGCCTGTAAACTTCCTGAAGACAAACTTCAGGCCCCGCCAGAGACATTTACAGTACAGTACAGTAAAGAACTGTGTCACAACCCTGCAGAGAGAGAGAGAGAGAGAGAGAGAGAGAGAGAGAGAGAGAGAGAGAGAGAGAGAGAGAGAGAGAGAGAGAGAGAGAGAGAGAGAGAGAGACAGGGAGAGACAGGGAGAGACAGGGAGAGACAGGGAGAGGCAGGGAGAGACAGAGGGATACAAATAAAATGGGATGGCAGCAAAATGTGGATAGATGCAGAGTGATGGGAGGAAAGAGGAGAGGGAAAAAAGGAGGGAGAGAGAGAGGCAAGACAATAATTTAGTTAATTTCTACCAGAGGGGACGGGCAAATGATGAAAGTGTGCTATTTTTACAGGTGACGCTTAGCAACACAAACAGGAGGCGGGGGCATCTTAACACCATAAAGGAACAGCAGAGGAGGAATAAACAAAGCTGTGGTTACTACAAGAAAATGAACATCATTTATCATTTATTTATTCGGGAGAGTGGGCAGTCCACTCCTCACGGTGCTCCTCTTTACTGAGACAGTAGGAAGACTGAGAGGGAGAAAGAATGGGGGAGACACAGGAGAGATGGCTCTGGCAGGATTCCATCCCAGGACAGCAGGAATACATGTGGTGCCGAAGGTGGGGGGTGGGGGGGGGGGGGGCTTTTGCCCTTTCCCTTTCCTCCTTTTCCTCTCGCCTCACCTGGTAGTCCCTCCCCCACCCCCTGTATCTTCCATTTCCTCTCCCCTCACCTGGTCGTCCCTCCTCCACCCCCTGTATCTTCCCTTTCATCTCCCCTCACCTGGTCATCCCTCCCCACCCCCTGTATCTTCCCTTTCATCTCCCCTCACCTGGTCGTCCCTCCCCCACCCCCTGTATCTTCCATTTCCTCTCCCCTCACCTGGTCGTCCCTCCCCCACCCCCTGTATCTTCCCTTTCATCTCCCCTCACCTGGTCGTCCCTCCCCCACCCCCTGTATCTTCCCTTTCATCTCCCCTCACCTGGTCATCCCTCCCCACCCCCTGTATCTTCCCTTTCATCTCCCCTCACCTGGTCATCCCTCCCCACCCCCTGTATCTTCCCTTTCATCTCCCCTCCCCTGGTCAACCCTCCCCACCCCCTTTTCTCCCAGAAAGCTTAAGAGATGAACTCACAGAATGAGAGAGGGGGGGGGGCTGTTTGATCCTGGCCAGAGAAAGTCAAGTCCTCTACTAAACTGCTCATCTAAATTGTATCAGATTAGCCATGTTTTAACAATACATTTGTATGAACCATGAAGATTTGACCGCACACATGATTAACCTCTCCGGTTCCACCACAACACCATCTCTGGGCACAGAAATAAACACTGTGTTGTACAGAACGGCCTCACTAATCTCGTCCTACTCAGTGAGACTCTGTGTCTTTGAAGAGTGCTGCTGGTATGTGTGCGTACAGCAAAACCAAGTGTCGACTTCCACCAGTATTGATTTACCTTTTATTTTCATTGCCAGACGTGTACAGAGCTCAGTCTTTTGAAGTGAGGAGCGGTGTTTGGTCTGCGTGCGTGTCAGCTTTAACTGATAACGACTTTTATTTTCATTGCAAGAGACACGTACAGAGCAAGCGCACCCTTGAGCCTACAGGCTGACTGACAATTTGTCTCCTCTTGTCATTTCTGTTTGCTCTCCTCTTGTCATTTCTGTTTGCTTACAGATTGTTGAAGTGCCACGAAATGCCCCTTTTTGTATTTTGACATCCTGTTCTCTCTCTCTGACTTGTGTCCCTTGTATGATGTAATATATTAAGCATTATAAAGGATTAAATATAACTATGTATTATAAGCTTGATAACAGGACGAGTAGGCCTCTGATATGACGGATGTCTTTTTGTATTCTTATATAACCTGTATAACTATATACACTATAAACATATACTACAGTTAATGGAATATGCACAGTCAGAATGGGATAGGCCTCTGTGCTGTGTAGGAATGTGGCCTTGGTTAACAGCTCCGACCAGAGGAGCCTGCAGAGTTAACCCTTGCAGTTATGAGGCAGAGAATTATTGTACACTGTAGACTACAGGATACATGTATTATGTTTGGGCATGTCAATCAGTGTTTAAGTATATGAGTATTGAATAGTACAGGTATATATATATATCTGTATATATATATATAAGCGTATAGGCTATTCATGATAGAAGGACCATGTATTGTATATTACACAGGGCAATTGCTTGATTCAATACTGCTGGACGCCCTTAGGAATGTGTCTATGACCTTGGGGGCCTCTGCTAGCCTGCTAGAAACTCTTAGGGGGTTTCCCACAGCAAAGTAATCTGTTACTTTTTTTAGTTACTAACTAGTGGAGTAGCGATGAGCCAATGACAACGACACAAGTTGAAAAAAGGAGTGTTTATCTGTGCTTGCTATATGACGCTACGGACCTGGGTATAAAAAGGTCAGCTAGCTGGATCCCAGACAGATTTTCAAGCAGATTTTCAGTTTTTTTAAGCCAGGAAATGTCGAGCGGTGTAAGGGGCATGGCCTGGCAACTTTTGAGTATACCTCCCTAGGAAGTATACTCTTTAGATTTTTGGAGATTTTTGGAACTTCCTGACTTTCTATGATAATTGTGCATTTCTTTTGTAACTCTTGTATTTTTTTAATTAAAACTTTTTGAAACTAAAATCCTTTTCTTCGTGTTACTTTTGCTAAAGAAGAACTGGTAAGCTATAAATATCATTTATACTTTTTAGCACCCGTTCAACGTCATGCGGTGTAAATTGAGACTTTGAACACGGCAGACGCGCTGCATGAATCCATTTCATTTATGATGTATAGACCTTAAGTGTGATGGGTACAGATGTCAGTCTTCTCTCTAAAAAATAGCAAAAGACGTAAATAAGAATCTGTAAACTATTTGTACTCAATGCAAAAGGGGATAATTCCAGACAGTAAGCATTTAGAAAAAGATTATCTCACTCATTTGAGCTCCGACGATGAACTCTCACCGGCGCAGTTTGACGAATGAGGGAGGGATAATCACTTGATTGATGACAAACCTATTGGTAGATTTACTAAGGACAGACTTGTCAAATAAATCTTCCTTGTTATGAATAAAATATAGATCTCGCAACCCCTACCACCTGACCTACATCAGTGCCGGGGGAGGTCGAGACGAGCATACGCTATAGCAGGTCACTTGATAACAACTCTTTTTTGAGATTCACTGGGGTTTTGAGTGTCAAGGCATCGCAGGACGCTGCTTGATGTCAAGATGGGCGGACTACTGAGTGATGGGCTTATCAAACTGACCTGATATAGTGGGGCTTAATACACAGATATAACACTTTTCTGTCTTATAGGTTGGGGCTGCTTGATTATGGCAAGATTTATGATCACGATTATTTTGGTTGATATTGAAATCACGATTATTAAACACTAATTGGTTTGAGAACATCATATGATGACGGTTGAATTTGTTCTACCTTTCTTATCAACCAAAGGCTGCCTTCTACTCGTCTTATACAAGTGATCAAAGACGTTTCAAAATAACTGGAGAGACATGCCGCTGTGAAGGAAGGGTGCGCTGCGTTTACAACACAAGACTAAATGAGAGCAACACCAGCTCTATTATACAGTAGGTTGTACTTGTCCTCCCCTGTAAAACAAATGTTGTCTTACTTTCAAAGCGTTTCAACTGGAAATCAAGCATCCATTTTGCGGGGGTTCCATGCCTGTTTAGATTGAATGCTGTCGGGCGGTCGGTCAGCAGCCATGTTTTCATATTTATCCACACCTGTCTGTACACCTGCACATACACCTTTTACATTATCTGTAGATTCTATATCTGTACATATCCCTTACCTACTCTTACTAGTTACGCTGCTGGCCAGTACATTTACATTTACATTGTCATTTAGCTGACACTTTTATCCAAAGCGACTTACAAGTTCTGTACGACAAGTCATCAGGAAGGGCACAACTCTATCAGCTGAGTAACAATGTTCATCAAAGTGTTGAGTGCTACAGTGTAGGTTAGTATATTAGGACAAGTGCATGACAGTAAGGTTAGTTAGGGTTAGATCTTTTTTTTTCATTTTTTTTTAAATTTCAGATCATGGTTGAAGAAGTGTGTCTTTAGTCGATGGTGAAAGATTGGACGGGTTTCGTCTGTCCTAACTGTGGTTGGCAGTTCGTTCCACCATTGTGGGGACTGAGAAAAGGCGGCGTCTCCTTGATGACCCTCCCATATGACTACGACCATACTGCCTTTATACCTGTATCACTGTACATATTATATTACAACTCTCTACATACATCTGATTAGCACTACACTCAGTAGTACTCATTTATATATTGGAATACCCAGTTTAATCACTTGTACATTGTGTATTACTATTGCACTTTAACTTTTACATTTGCACAATGTTTGGGTGTCAAATTGATTTGCGTTGTACTGTGCTTGTGCTGTATAATGACAATCAATTTGAATCTAATCTAATATGGAAATGTTTAAAAAAGCGGTTTTAATACTCCCACAAAGTGACGATCTATCTAATAATGATACTGTGACAGACATGACCTGAATGCATCCGTCTTTGAATTAATATTACGGTAAATGCTTAAACTCTTAAATGCTATTTGGCTCCCATTTGATGGATTTGCACATTTAATATGCATGCTTCAAACAGCACACTGACTAACACGTGCCTATATATAGAAGGTGTACCAAATGTATTTTCTTTTTCTTTTTTTCATCTTTCTCCATCTTTATTTTCCATGGGTAGATTCTCTAAGCACATATTCCACTGAGCAACCAAACAAGAGCCACTGCCTTCATAAACCTCAAACCAGAGGAGATACAGTATTGCTGGTCAGCTCTATAGCAGACAATTGTCTTTTAAACATGGCAAAATATCATAAAGACAGTTAAGTTGGTACAGTAATACTGTACATGCTTATTGGGTCCAAGACATCTTAAATGGAGTCCTAAGTGAAGTATTGATTGAATTCAACCATGGATGCCGTTGTGCTTTCTTAAGGATAAATGAGACACATTCGGTACATGTTAGGGTGTTAGGGGTGTAACGGTACACAGAAGCCACAGTTTGGTATGTACCTCGGTTTTGGGGTCACGGTTTGGTACGAGTTTGGTACAAAAGGAAAGTATCCAACCCTAGTTCCACCTAGTGTCGCATAGTCCCCCCTGAGACGTGTTCAACCCTAGTTCCACCTAGTGTCGTATAGTCCCCCCTGAGACGTGTTCAACCCTAGTTCCACCTAGTGTCATATAGTCCCCCCTGAGACGTGTTCAACCCAGTGAAGTCAGAACGTGAAGTCAGAACTGTGACGTCAGTACCGTGAAGATCAGATCATGGTTGAAGAAGTGTGTCTTTAGTCGATGGTGAAAGATTGGACGGGTTTCGTCTGTCCTAACTGTGGTTGGCAGTTCGTTCCACCATTGTGGGGACTGAGAAAAGGCGGCGTCTCCTTGATGACCCTCCCATATGACTACGACCATACTGCCTTTATACCTGTATCACTGTACATATTATATTACAACTCTCTACATACATCTGATTAGCACTACACTCAGTAGTACTCATTTATATATTGGAATACCCAGTTTAATCACTTGTACATTGTGTATTACTATTGCACTTTAACTTTTACATTTGCACAATGTTTGGGTGTCAAATTGATTTGCGTTGTACTGTGCTTGTGCTGTATAATGACAATCAATTTGAATCTAATCTAATATGGAAATGTTTAAAAAAGCGGTTTTAATACTCCCACAAAGTGACGATCTATCTAATAATGATACTGTGACAGACATGACCTGAATGCATCCGTCTTTGAATTAATATTACGGTAAATGCTTAAACTCTTAAATGCTATTTGGCTCCCATTTGATGGATTTGCACATTTAATATGCATGCTTCAAACAGCACACTGACTAACACGTGCCTATATATAGAAGGTGTACCAAATGTATTTTCTTTTTCTTTTTTTCATCTTTCTCCATCTTTATTTTCCATGGGTAGATTCTCTAAGCACATATTCCACTGAGCAACCAAACAAGAGCCACTGCCTTCATAAACCTCAAACCAGAGGAGATACAGTATTGCTGGTCAGCTCTATAGCAGACAATTGTCTTTTAAACATGGCAAAATATCATAAAGACAGTTAAGTTGGTACAGTAATACTGTACATGCTTATTGGGTCCAAGACATCTTAAATGGAGTCCTAAGTGAAGTATTGATTGAATTCAACCATGGATGCCGTTGTGCTTTCTTAAGGATAAATGAGACACATTCGGTACATGTTAGGGTGTTAGGGGTGTAACGGTACACAGAAGCCACAGTTTGGTATGTACCTCGGTTTTGGGGTCACGGTTTGGTACGAGTTTGGTACAAAAGGAAAGTATCCAACCCTAGTTCCACCTAGTGTCGCATAGTCCCCCCTGAGACGTGTTCAACCCTAGTTCCACCTAGTGTTGTATAGTCCCCCCTGAGACGTGTTCAACCCTAGTTCCACCTAGTGTCGTATAGTCCCCCCTGAGACGTATTCAACCCTAGTTCCACCTAGTGTTGTATATTCCCCCCTGAGACGTTTTCAACCCTAGTTACACCTAGTGTCGTATAGTCCCCCCTGAGACGTATTCAACCCTAGTTCCACCTAGTGTCGTATAGTCCCCCCTGAGACGTATTCAACCCTAGTTCCACCTAGTGTCGTATATTCCCCCCTGAGACGTATTCAACCCTAGTTCCACCTAGTGTCATATAGTCCCCCCTGAGACGTATTCAACCCTAGTTCCACCTAGTGTCGTAGAGTCCCCCTGAGACGTATTCAACCCTAGTTCCACCTAGTGTCGTATAGTCCCCCCTGAGACGTATTCAACCCTAGTTCCACCTAGTGTCATATAGTCCCCCCTGAGACGTATTCAACCCTAGTTCCACCTAGTGTCGTATATAGTCCCCCCTGAGACGTATTCAACCCTAGTTCCACCTAGTGTCGTATATAGTCCCCCCTGAGACGTATTCAACCCTAGTTCCACCTAGTGTCGTATATAGTCCCCCCTGAGACGTATTCAACCCTAGTTCCACCTAGTGTCGTATATAGTCCCCCCTGAGACGTATTCAACCCTAGTTCCACCTAGTGTCGTATATAGTCCCCCCTGAGACGTATTCAACCCTAGTTCCACCTAGTGTCGTATAGTCCCCCCTGAGACGTGTTCAACCCTAGTTCCACCTAGTGTCATATAGTCCCCCCTGAGACGTGTTCAACCCAGTGAAGTCAGAACGTGAAGTCAGAACTGTGACGTCAGTACCGTGAAGATCAGATCATGGTTGAAGAAGTGTGTCTTTAGTCGATGGTGAAAGATTGGACGGGTTTCGTCTGTCCTAACTGTGGTTGGCAGTTCGTTCCACCATTGTGGGGACTGAGAAAAGGCGGCGTCTCCTTGATGACCCTCCCATATGACTACGACCATACTGCCTTTATACCTGTATCACTGTACATATTATATTACAACTCTCCACAGTACCATAACGTCTGTACAATTGTATATAGTGGCTTCTGCAGTAGATACTTAAAACATACCAGTTCATACATAATAACCTAGAGAATACCCCACTCATCTGCAAGGGAATGCTAGTGTCTCTAAAAAGATACATATTTCAACAGTGTGAACACAGCACAAATCACATGGAATCTGATTTCTTTCTATTCTGATTTGGGCCACTTTCATATATATGTGGTCCTAAATCAGATACAGGTCTGATTCCTTTTGCAACACGACCTCAGTCTGAACAGTCATGATGTGACTTTCATACGACTTTTATGTCACTCTGTCTAAATTGACATTTTGTATCGACAATCATGTGAACAGCCAAAGGCTTCCAGTGTGAACTGTAGCCCATCACTCTCTTGTGGCTCATCATAGCAGCGCTCCGCTAGCGTTACAGCTTCATCTTCCTTGATCAACAGGAAGAAGGGATCCATAACTGCATTCCTAAAGGACCACTTCCCCCTCCCCTCTCCTCTCCTGAGGCTGTGGATGAGGCTGCCTGTTCAGGAACACACGCTGAGTCCCTGGAAGAGGAGCCATGAGCACAACACACGCTGCCCAGGGGACCCGCAGAGAGAGAGGAAGACGGGAAGCACAGTTTGCACTCACGCTCACCATAATTAAGAGGTAGTACCTATCTATAGTAGTGGCAAACCACTCAAATCAATTTCTAGACTATGCCTGCCCAGCAACACTGTAGGCCTGTTGGTCATACAATTACAATCCATCCTATAGCCGTCCTGGTCAGGGGGGCTGAACAGGAACTGAAGAGTCAAATGAAAGTCATTCTTGTAGAACGCATAGACAGGCTGTGATACATCGTTGTTCAAGATATTCTAGGCCTAGGATGCCAATAGAGAGACAAAATGGGAGTCTAATCTTTTTTTTTTTTTTTTATGAGAATTCCTACAAGTTTAAACCCCGTTATTCTCATAAAATGCAATAATTGTAATCCTATTACACGATTTGTTTTATTCATCAAATATTGCTAATGAAATACTGCACCATGCAGTGATTCTCAGCTGCATCCTACCTCAGAAAATGTTTCATGTCGCCGGGTTTCACTCGTGTCTTGTGGATTCAGTTTGTTCCTGAAAGGAAAAAGAAAATGTATAGTTTGAAAAGCATTCTCCATAATAAACATCAACACTCTCGCATGTTTAAATTATTATACACACACACACACACACACGTACGGGTTTATTTGTCGATCCCGTTTCTATGGAGCTGTCCGTGGTGCTGGTGGGGGATTAAGATGCAACCAGGCTATCGTCGATATGGCTGCTCCTATTAGGGTTTTTTACATCTCGTCGTGCAGTATGCTGACATAAATATCATATTTCGGGTACACATGCATAATTTCTGACGGCCTTGCGCCCGATCTAATCAGCATATTAGGCTATACGTCTTCTAGGCTGATAATGATCACCCTATATATACCTATAGGCACAACACCATGGATAATCGGAGGTAGCCTATAGCTATTGGTTTCGCAAATAAACATGCACCTGCATAGATAAAATGTCCACTTACCGATTTGAATAACTAGACAGCGGGATAAGGTTAGATACAATTGCGCAAGTCGCTATTTGTGTGGTTCGCGTTTGTTCCCTTCACTCGACAGCAGTTACCTGCTTTTCCTCCATGACGATATAGCGTCACTGAAGCTGGACTGGTGGGATGACAGGGTGCAGGCTGGTGTCCCTGGTGTAGAGGCTAGTAGGAGACCGCCGTAGTAACAGCAACATAATACAGTTTAGATTGATACCTCTTTTGTTTAAATCGCTATGAAGTTATTGTTATTTTTATTCTAATTAGTGTGTACTCGACCAACCTTCTACCTACCAACCTCCTCCAATGTACAGTTTCTTCGTCAAATGTATATACTCTCTTTTTTAGACTCTTCTTGTGTCAAAAACAGTACTGTATTTGTAAATCTGGTATGTCATAAATGTATAGACATAGCAGTACTGTCTATCTGTATGTCATATATGTTATGATGAATTGAAAATGGGGGACCCTGATGTAAACAAGACGAAAGTCTTTCTCTGGTCTGCATCCCCTTAACAATTGTGTGTATTGAGCTGTACTGTATTGTACCCATTCTGCAATCTGTTAATAAAATGTTCAATCAATCAATCAAACATCGTGCAGTTGTACAGCCCTGGCCTATTTTTATTTTACAATTATATTATATTGTGCTTCTATTTTAATTTAGTTTATATTCAATTTTTATTTTATTCCACCTTTTTATTTTATTATCTGTTCGTTATTGTCTGCCCGGTAATGTTGTCGCACCAAAAACGACCAAATCAAATTCCATGTATGTGAAAACTATACTGCAATAAAGAAATGTCTGATTCTGAAGGTAATGGAACAACTTCTGGAGATCATCCCAGGATGAGGAAATTGAACAGAAATAGATGTAATCAATAATAGCCTAAGCCTATATCCTATACTCACAACGAGTCTATACTCCACTATTATTTATAAGATCTTGATTATGAAGAAATTACCATTTTGTTCCTGATAAAGTGTGAGCGTTCGCCATAATTAGGCTACAGCCATGCTAAATATATCCTACGATGCTCTACATTGAGAATGACCTGCACCTCTGGAGCTGACGGGCGTAGAATAGCAAGCAAATAGCCACATTCAAAGTAGCAAGCATGAAAGACACAATGTAGGCTACAAGAGAATAATAATAATAATAACAATGATAATAAAAAGAAAAAACTTTATTTACAAATGTTAAATATTTGATTGTATATTATATTTGATGTGTGCATTTCTTTTGGTATAGCAAAGCACAGAAGCTTCATCATCAAAGCTTCACCTGGCAGTTTACTGAAGTAACAGGAGATTCTCAGAACTGCCAGCACAGTAACAAAGATGGAGCCTCTTTGACAGTAACCCAGTGGTAAAAAATAAATACTATGACAAAAATAATAAAACTTTGATTCAACAAACACGTGGCCATGGCAAAATATACAAGTATACAGTCCCCACATTATAACGGTTAGCGTTAGTATGCAAACAAATACAGCAGAATGGTAGTATTTTTTATCAGTAAAACAAATAATCGGACCACACAGCACCAGTGATTAGGACGTTGTATGGCAGGGCCACATTCAAGGCTTGTTTACCAAATGACTACTCGTACAGTAAGAGTGTGTCTGAATGTCGAGCAGTCCTGGTAGAAAGCGTCCCTCAACCAACAACAACAATCAGTAACATAATATTGGCATCTTGTTTTTCGGACAGCATTTTGAGCTCTAGGTCACCTTTGCCTATTGAACAAGGCTGATCCTCACCACCATGATTCTGGGCAGCGCAACAGTGACCTAGGTCTAGAATAAGGCCTTGTCATCTTAATAGCCATTCAGAGTGTAGCGCTGTGTTCAGTCTCAGTTTTGGTCAAAGTTAAAGTACGGCGGGCATTGTTTGCATCTCTATCTATCTATCTCCCAGTGTCTTTATCCGCTTACAGCAGCTGGTCTGAGGTGGTCTCTGTCACCACCAGCTGGTCTGAGGTGGTCTCTGTCGCCAGCAGCTGGTCTGAGGTGGTCTCTGTCGCCAGCAGCTGGTCTGAGGTGGTCTCTGTCGCCAGCAGCTGGTCTGAGGTGGTCTCTGTCGCCAGCAGCTGGTCTGAGGTGGTCTCTGTCGCCAGCAGCTGGTCTGAGGTGGTCTCTGTCGCCAGCAGCTGGTCTGAGGTGGTCTCTGTTGCCAGCAGCTGGTCTGAGGTGGTCTCTGTCGTCTGCTGCTGGTCTTTGTCCTGGTCAACAGATACTGTATCAGGATTGTCAAAGTCTTCCCCTCTGGACTCAGACTCTGTGATGGGCGTGTACGTGGGAACGGCGTTGAACATGACGAAGCCCACGGTGATCACCACGAACGAGACGATGTACAGGCTGGAGAACTGGAGGGAGGGAGGAAAAGTACTCTATGGTTATTATTATGGACATAAGGGAGGCTAGCTCACTAAATGTTAAGCTAAACAGGTATCTCTTCACCTTAGCCTTTTTTTGTTTGTTCGTTATGCCAATTCCCAATCCCCTTCCTGGTCGCTGCGCACCTACCCCCTACCGTCGGTCTGGGAGAGTGGAGGCTATCACATGCTTCCTCCGACACATGTGTAGCCAATCAACTGCTTCTTTTCACCTGGCAGCGTGGACTCTCACTGGGAGAGTGTAACGTGTGGAAGGATCACACTACCTCCCCCAGGTCTTTCCCTCGCTGTGCAGGCGCCCCGACCGAACTGTAGGAGTCGCTGTTTACAACGACCAGGACCCACCCTCGCCGAGTTTCCCACCCTCTAACACTGCCAATTGTGTTAGTATGGACGGTCGGCCAACCCGGACACACCACAGCTGGATTCGATCCCACTGTCATTACATCCACACTGTGATTATTGTATTGTAAATTGGAGCAATTTATTGTTGTTTATGCTGCTATTTCAATGCATCCCGCCACTACATGATAATCAATAAAAAATGATTCAATCAAGACCATCTAATGGGGAAGAAAGACTCAGATTTTAAACTGTGTGAGTCAATATTTGGATTGTTATTATCTGAATTGCTTTTACCCCCATTATTTCTTTCTGCATTGCTATTTTACTGCTGTGAAGCACTTTGGACTGCAATTCTTGTATGAAAGGTGCTATACAAATAAAGTTTTTTATTATTATTATTATTATTATTATTATTATTATTATTATTATTATTATTATTATTATTATTATTATTATTATTATTATTATTATTAATATTATCATCAATCATTCGACTATCTTTTTTATTTTATTATTTTGCACCCAAACAGCCATCTACGGTCTAGATTTGGACAACAAAATTAAGAAACCGCATATGCCCTCTTGACAGCTATCCATCTGTCTTACACTACCTACCGTGTAGTGGAAGAGGAAGATGCCACAGAAGAGGCTGAAGAGGTCTGCGGTCAGCAGGGACAGGTTGACCGCCGTGGCGCTGGTCATCTTAACCACGATGGGCATGAGGCTGTACAGTCCGTACATACAGAGAGCATAGGCTGTGAACAGCAAGCCTACGGCAGACAAGAACGAAGCGTGTTAGGAAAGGCATTTGGAGCAAATAAAAGTCTGTTTCAAGACTAGCAGCTCTTGTACTCTTTGTGTGTATATATAAATATAAACAAATACCAAAGCCATATTAACTGAACATGTTAGGAAATCAACTTACCAATTTTGGAATCCCACTTGATTGCCTCTACTGCCCTCACTTCCAGTAAAGCTCTGCGATGCAAGGAAAGAGAGATTTCAAAGCAGCCGGTTAACAGGCTGGTTAAGGAGACAGTCTTAGTTGTCAAACGGTTACTGGCTCAATACACAATAATAACAATGTTGAATATAGTCAAACAGCCACTGAGCAAGGTCACATGAACCCTATGTACGAAAAGGAAAAGGAAAAAAAAAGGTTAGTGTAGTTTAACTCCTTTTATTGTGAAGTATAGCTAGTCGTTTGGTAAGCTACCGTTTTGCGAGTCGTTTCCCCAACACTGGGTCTTACCACTTCCTTCGGTCAATCCTCCTTCCAATTTGCTGCTCCCAGCAGTTGGAACGAGATGCAAAAGACTTTGAAAATGGACAAATTGACCCGCCTCACTACTTTTAAGGACTCGTACCGCAGAGTTGTTTACACACACACCTGTGACTGTCGTCTACCTTGCCTATATTACTACCAGTACCTACTATGCTAATGTCTATACTACTATACACTGTGGCACTTAAGTACGACACTGGTTGACGAACAATGTTACTTAGCTGCCAGAGTTGTTCCCTTCCTGCTGACCTGTTGTACAGAACTTGTAAGTCGCTTTGAATAAAAGCGTCAACTAAATTACTAAATTACTAAACGTACAGTACATGGGCATCAACCTGTTCCAAGGACTGCTAATGAAATGTTTAGCTGATATTAGCTTAACACTGTGATAAAACAAGCACGCTGCCTTACAGCTGCACGCCACTGATGAGGGTTCCGAAGAGGCCGATCATGCCCAGGAACTCCACCCGACTCAGGTTCTTGACCACGTACTCCTGGCACACATTGGACACGGCGTAGAGCGCAGCGCTCACCAGGACCAGGCCGTCCCCCAGCAGCACGTCCCGGGCTGGAGAGAGAGGAGGAAGAGATACAAAAACAACAGTTAGAGAGAGAGGAGGAGATACAGAAACAACAGTTAGAGGTTTAGGTTAGGTTAGGTTTACTTTATTTGTTCAAGGGGGACAGTGTACATTAATAAAACATTTTACAAATGTAAATGCACCCAATTTTAGCCAAAAGGCTAATTTCCATTGGCAGTCCCCCTGCCAGAAGGTACAGGCTAAAATCCTGTGTAAAAAAAGGGTTAGCAATAAAAACAGAATAAAATCAAGATAAATAACATTAGAATAAAAACACAACAAAAGCACATAGACATAGTAGGGATACAGGTCACAATACAGTCATGGACACAAGGACAGAGCACATCATGACATATTAAGAGACCCAGACATAGACAGACGCACCATATCCACACACTCACAGACACCTCAGTGTTGACAGTTCTGGTTTTCAATGAGCCATTCCCTAACCCTGCACTTGAATGAATGGTATGATGTGGACACTCTAATTGTTTGAGGAATTCAAGTTCAAGTTTCTTTAATAGTTGTCATACAGAAGTACAGAATACTTTTATACAAAATGCTTCTTACTGTTACGCTCCAGAGACTGTGCTAGACAAGATAAGTGTGAAATAAAATAGTATAGCATGTAAAATAGAAGTAAAAATAGAGGTCACAGTGTTCAGTATAGACATATGTACAATGTTCGATGCAGAATAGAAGTAACTGAGTTACCATACAATATACAATATACTATGCAATGTACTAATATACAATACTATATAGTGCAAAGCAGAAATGGGATGAGGTACAATTTAGGTACAATTTACAGTAAGGTGTACGAGTTGTAGTGCAAATCCTTTACCAATAAATATAAAGTGTGTTTAGGTGATCTAAAGTGTGGAGAGTGGGTGCTGCAGTGTGTTGTTTGTTTAAAGTGAGTGTGTGCGTGTGTGTGCTGTGTGCATTTGATGGTTGTTGCATAGTGTTTATTGTTCGTTGAACAGCCTGATGGCCTGGGGATAGAAGCTTCTTCTGAGTTCCATTGGTGGGATGCTCTGTATGAGAAGACGGCCTGGCCAAATACACTTTTTTGAAAGGGATTGTACAGTCCCCCCTTGCCGAGAGAGAGAGGAAGAGATACAAAAACAACAGTTAGAGAGAGAGGAAGAGATACAAAAACAACAGTTAGAGAGAGAGAGAAAGAGAAATAAGAGGAGAGGTGATGTTTATCTTCATAGGTGTAACTGGAGGCTTGAGTGGGTGAAGTCTTGAGTTGGCGAACATGAGCGCACATCATGCTGCTTTCCCGCTAACTCGACGTGGTGGGATGTGAACTCTACATAGCCCTCTCATGTGATTCCGACATAATCTGGTCATGTATGACACGGACCACAGTCTTAAGTTCATTTGAACAGTAATTTTGAACAGTAAATGATGCAAATTATATACATTAAATATATATCAGTTTCAAATATATACAAAATAGGATGACTTAAAGGTGCTGTAGGTGGTATTTTTTGTTTGTTAAAATAAGTGGTATACATGTTATAATAATAGCTCTTAACTCTTTAAATGCCATGCCTGGTTTTCCATTTTACCGCTTGAATGCCACCATCCGCGCCAATGTTAACGTTAATATCGCCTAATCTATGTTTTAAATTATGGCTATGTGTCTAATCTGCCCATCGCATTATCAAAGACTATTTTCCAGACAGTGCTGTGAAGGCAGATTGTTTTTTTATCGCGTCGTTGCCGTTTCAGAGCAGTTAGAAAAGCCCCCGTTTTGATATAAAAAACAGCCCATTCTGGAGCATTCTATGAAAATCGTCTTTTAGTGGAATATTCCACAACGTTGATATTCGTCGGCCTTTTTATGAATCGTTTTCAAATAAACGCTAGATGATCAATATTATACGTGCACGCACGCACATTACGGCCGCGCGAGGATAATCGCCTCGTTGATTTCCTCTCGGAGTTTTACAATGAAAACGAAAGAAGACATTTCACAAAACAGCTTATAACTTCATCAAACTTACTCCGATTATCCTACCACTAATAACACAGAGTCCTTACCTGACATCAGATGGTATCCAACTGGTATATTCCAATTCCTGATCACCATTCGAAAAAATCGATAAGTGTATGGATCCAACGCGACACAGTAGATCTCTATGATCCGGGGGGATCTGAGGCTCCAGAATGAACTGTGGTAACCCCGGCTGGATCAGTGAACTGGAAAATGTGGAGTACCGGATTTTTTTCCCCATTCATTTTCATTGAGTCCATTCCAAAATCACTTATGTCATCTGGGAGACGACAGGGGGCGCTTTTTTCCACAGTGATCGTCGGCGCCCCTCGGCTATACTCGGGTAGGCTCGGGTGATGCAATAATTTTTCAGATCGCAAAAAAAAAAAAAAAAAAATAATTCCGAGAAATCTCGTGAGTGGCTAGCAACCACCTATAAAAAAACACGAGAAATCTCGTGAGTGGCACTGAAAGAGTTAACATGCGTCTCCCAGTCCCTCCACTCTGCAGTAAACAGATAATACATTTCCTGGTATCCTGTTCCCACTTTATCCAATCAGGAGAGAGAACTCCACACTGTAAAAATGGTCTGACAAAAATAAGAAATACAAACTAGTATCCTTGAAACAATTAGAATAATCTACCAGTGCAGTAAACTAATTTGGCTTGGCAAGATTTCTTGAAAAAGTCAAATCTAGGGCTCTCTCTCTCCTGATTGGATAAAGTGGAAAGGCATACCATTTTCTGTTTACTGCATGGCGGAGGGACTGGGAGACCCGTGTTACTGACCAAACATATCAGTAATGGCTGTTTGAATGTAGAGCTATTTAACACTTATTTTAACAAAAGAATACCACTTACGACATCTTTAACTCTTTCAGTGCCACTCATGAGATTTCTCAGGTTTTTTTATAGGTGGTTGCGTGCCACTCACGAGATTTCTCGTTTTTTTTTTTTTTTTTTTTTTTTTTGTGATCTGAAAAATTATTGCATCACCCGAGCCTACCCGAGTATAGCCGAGGGGCGCCGACGATCACTGTGGAAAAAAGCGCCCCCTGTCGTCTCCCAGATGACATAAGTGATTTTGGAATGGACTCAATGAAAATGAATGGGGAAAAAAATCCGGTACTCCACATTTTCCAGTTCACTGATCCAGCCGGGGTTACCACAGTTCATTCTGGAACCTCAGATCCCCGTTGATCATGGAGTTCTACAGTATCGCGTTGGATCCATACACTTATCGATTTTTTCGAATGGTGATCAGGAATTGGAATATACCAGTTGGATACCATCTGATGTCAGGTAAGGACTCTATGTTATCAGTGTTAGGATAATCAGAGTAAGTTTGATGAAGTTATAAGTAGAGATGTTCCGATACCATTTTTCCCTTTCCGATCCGATTCCGATACCTAAGCTTTGGGTATCGGCCGATACCGATATTTATCCGATACCAGTGCATAAAAAAAAAATTAAAAAAAAATGTATATAAATTATATATATATATATTTTATTTTTTTTTCAGATACTGTTATACTGTTTTTTAGTAATAACTAGAACGTATGGTATTTATTCAACAACAGGTGATTGTATAGATTTGTATTAGTATCATTAATCAATGAGTATGGGCTGCAGCACTGCAGATATACCCTACTCCAATGATCCACACGGACATTAAACGGTGTTGCACTCGCTACTCAGTGGCTCTGCAGATATACCCTATTCAGTCTGTAAGCTAGTGGCAGACGTTCATGTTGTGATTTTTGATGCAAAATAAATATTCAACATTCTCTTTTGAAACTCCGCCTCAGACTCTTATCCTTTGGCACTTGCTGTACTTTGCTTGCAGGTCTGCAGCCATTATTGCTGGATTATGTGAATAGCACCAACTTTAGACACGGTAACGTTATCAAGCTAAGCTAACTGACCTAGCTCGCCTTCCCGCATCGACATTAAGATAACGTTAGTAATAGTCAGCTAACGCTAGTCCGTAGCTACTTAACTTAAATACAATTCACCGTGGGTGCATTATTGTTGATAGACGGTCACGGACAGTGTTAGGTCCTGGAGAAAGGACAGGCGATCATCTGATTTGATGTAACGTTAAAAGCGGATGTTGTTCCAACTAGCTATCTTTCCAGCTAATGCTATCATAACACCAGCCAAACACATCCCGATTCCCGTCCGAGCTCCCCGTCACACCGCACTGTCGGGGACAATGGAATTTAAGAAAGTGTATCTGCTGTTAAAATGACACAGCATCACACTTTAAAACATGTTCATTTTATAATCCTCACTCTCCGCAGGACTCGGCAGGAGATAAATTACATCATGGGATCGGAGGCTAGAATTTACGTGTACTCGCCGATACCGATACTAGCATTTTAGGCAGTATCGGCGGCATTTCCGATACTAGTATCGGTATCGGAACAACTCTAGTTATAAGCTGTTTTGTGAAATGTCCTCTTTCGGTTTCACTGTAAAAGTCTGTGAGGAAATCAACGGAGCGATTATCAGTGCGCGGCCGTAATGTGCTTGCGTGCACGTATAATATTGATCATCTAGCGTTTATTTGAAAACGATTCATAAAAAGGCCGACGAATATCAACGTTGTGGAATATTCCACTAAAAGACGATTTTCATAGAATGCTCCAGAATGAGCTGTTTTTTATATCAAAACGGGGGCTTTTCTAACTGCTCTGAAACAGAAACGACGCGATAAAAAAACAATCTGCCTTCACAGCACTGACTGGAAAATAGTATTTGATAATGCGATGGGCAGATTAGACACATAGCCATAATTTAAAACATAGATTAGGCGATATTAACGTTAACATTGGCGCCGATGGTGGCATTCAAGCGGTAAAACGGAAAACCAGGCATGGCACTGAAAGAGTTAATGTGACTTTTATTTCCCATTTGGGTAAATAAACAACAACATGTGTTCTTACTGGATCCCTGGTCCCTCCCGGCCAGCAGGTCAGCCCCCACCATGGCCCCCACCCCCAGCAGACAGACGGCTACAGCTACGAAGTGGACGAGGCTGTAGCGTGTCTTCAGCAGGAACCAGGAGAGCACCATTAGCACTGGGATCACAAAGCAGTCCAGCAGCTGAAACACACAGTTTAGACTGGGATCACAAAGCAGTCCAGCAGCTGAAACATACAGTTTAGACTGGGATCACAAAGCAGTCCAGCAGCTGAAACACACAGTTTAGACTGGGATCACAAAGCAGTCCAGCAGCTGAAACACACAGTTTAGACTGGGATACACAAAGCAGTCCAGCAGCTGAAACACACAGTTTAGACTGGGATCACAAAGCAGCCCAGCAGCTGAAACACACAGTTTACAGTGATTTCAGTCAATTAGCTTGTTTCATCCCATAATCTGTAATCATCTGTAATCTTACACTAATGTACGCCTTTATAAGAGAAATTAGATAAAGCTGGAAAGGTGACTGCAACAGCACACCGACTGATTTGAGAGTAAATAATACAATTTGGTTCACTTCACATTAAAAAACATTCTGAAAAGTTTGACGACGAATAACTATTAATCTACTAAATCGGTCTCACAGTGATTGATTATGATGCGGCCTCTGGCTTAAATTCAGTGTGATATCACATTTAGAAGCTTGTTCAGACATGCGTCTTGGGTGATCCGATCACAGAGGACAGCTCTAAATACAGGTGTGATTGCACCTGAAACGCATTGAGGACCTGTTTGGGATCCAATCGCTCAGACCACATTCAGAGGTAGTATAGTACAGTATAAAGTATAGTAGTATAGTGTACGAAAATGCGTCCTTGGCCACATGGTAAACGGACTGCATTTATATAGCAGCTTTTATCCAAAGCGCTTTACAACTTATGCCTCACAATTAGGGCTGGGCGATATAACGATAACGATAAATATCGCGATATATTTTAATAATCGATATCGAATACAATTTTTTTTTTTTTTTTTTTAACTTTTTGACCTGCAACAGGGCAGTTTTAAAACCAGAGACAGTGGACAGACTTGTCTTTCTTGCCTGCAACTTAAAGTAATGGCTTTGCTTGTCCAAATGACAATACTGACCAAATTGAGATTTATTTTTCTCTTGTCCATTTATTTTGTTTGCTTTCTAATTTAAAATACAGTTTGAAACCGTCTGTACACAGTAGGCTATGTGTGCTAGCAGAACTAGACTCCAGTCACGAGTCACGGTGCACATGTGCGGTGGTTTGTCCACCAAAAAAGCGCCAAAAGATCTAAAATAAACTAGCAGAGCCAGAACTGTTCAACTCCCCTGGAGCCACAGCCAGCAGAGAAGCCGGTTTACTTTAGCTTTTAAACCAGCTGCAGCCTGAGAACTGGAGTGTGAGGGGATGTAACACTAAAGATGGCGGCAACGACAAAGAATTGCTGCAAAATAAACATACATATGTTGTAAAAAAATGTTTTACTTATAACAATTCCGATAATTATCGATATCGAGAAATATGATAACATTATCATATCGTTATCGCGATATGATTTTTTGCCATATCGCCCAGCCCTACCTCACATTGACCCATTCACTCACACATTCACACATCGACGGCAGAGGCAACCATGCAAGGTGCCGACCTGCTCATCGGGAAGTTTAGCGGTTAAGTGTCTTGCTCAAGGACACTTCGACACGCTGCCCGGGAGGAGGCGGAATCGAACAGGGAACCTTCTGATTATCAGACGACCGATCTACCTCCTGAGCAAGGACCACCTGGTGTGCATCATGTCCTCTGGGGACTAGTGGCTCTGAACAAAGCGGCTGCTCGCCTTTCTTTTCCTCCTCTTTCTCATCATCCAGTCGCTTCTCAATTTGCATAAGCTGGCTTTGTCCACGACGTCTGGAACGCTCATCAAGTTCATACGAATCTAATCTTTGAACCGTTCATGGTTCAAATTTCTATACTCGGAAATCGGAATCCTCTGATTATGATGTGCTCTCGCCCCCTCTGGCAGCTCCAAGCCTTTTCATAATCACACACGCGAAATTATTACTGTAATATCATAGATTTGGTTTGGATAGGATAGTTTGTAGCCGGGAGTGAGAGAGTGTGAGAGAGTTAGAGAGAGAGAGAGTTAGAGAGAGAGAGTTAGAGAGAGAGAGAGAGAGAGAGAGAGAGAGAGAGAGAGAGAGAGAGAGAGAGAGAGAGAGAGAGAGAGAGAGAGAGAGAGAGAGAGAGAGAGAGAGAGAGAGAGAGAGAGAGAGAGAGAGAGAGAGAGAGAGAGAGAGAGAGAGAGAGAGAGAGAGAGAGAGAGAGGCAGGTCTTGGCAGGCAGACAGCCCAGTGTGCTGCTCCAGGTCTCATGCTGAGCGGAAAGGGCAGAGATAGAGAGGCAGAGGGAATGTAATAGTTTTAGGGAACATAGTTTCAAGTTTCAAGTTTCAAGTTTCTTTAATAGTTGTCATACAGAAGTACAGAATACTTTCATACAAAATGCTTCTTACTGTTACGCTCCAGAGACTGTGCTAGACAAGATAGTATCAAATAACATAGTATAGCATGTAATTTAGAAGAAGAAAATGAGGTCACAGTGTTCGGTATAGACATATGTACAATGTTCTATACACAAGATGCCCCTCGTTGCTTATCGCTAAACACAAATACCACCTTTTAGAACACTGTGTTACTGAGCAGACTGTGAAATACGAAAGAGAACTGCACTCCGGTTTTGAATTCGGAAGTGATGCACATGCTTATTTGCATATTGAGTCGATCACTAAAGTGGTCACCGGAGACCCGCTCTGATGCCAGGTGTGAACTGCAATCCATCTCCGCTGGATCTGTGGAAGAATCCCTTTTGTTTGTACTAAAACAATAGCTTGCATCTCACACCTAGAAGGGCCAATGGCCCCAACTTCCCCCGCTAGCCCCCACCCGTCTCAGTCCACAAGAGAGCTGGATGCCTTGACCTTCGGTGGCCACCGTGAGAACACACTCCCCCCTTAGCCAAGCTCATTTGACCTACATGTACTTTGTGTGTCTCTTACTAATAAACCCATAGTGATCATGAAGATCTGTCCACGAGCAGAATTGATGAATCCGGTTCAACCACAACACAATCTGGATGAATCTTGATACAGGACACAGGTCTGAGCGATCTCTTTGTTCTCTGGGGTCTAGCTTCGGGAGGGTTGATGTAGGACATTATTAGTTCTCGAACCCCCATACAAGCTCTTCTGGACGGGTAAGACCAGGCTGCAAAACCCATGAAAAGCCTACAGTCTCATTTCTAGAGCACAAAATGTCAACGACACAAATGTGAAACAGTGCTCAGTTACCTCGCTTGAAGAATTCTTTTGTTGCAGTTTTCTCTCATCTGCCGTGTTTAAACAAGGCACAGCTGCCCAATGGCCACCAGTTGCCTATTTTCCATAGTGCAGCTTTAAGTATGAACCACAACTGGGTTTCTCTTACCTGTATACTGGTCAGGGTGGTAAACTGGTAGGCCTTCACGACAGCATAGTTTGCCTCCACGTCTACCAGACCCATCAGTAAATACTTCCACCATTTGGTTTTCAAAATCTCCAAAATGTTGCTGTCACCTTTAGGAAAAGAAAGACAAGGATTCAATCCAGAGACAGTTCCCATTTCAAAAGGGATAACCAGTTAACTACACTTACACTCCAAATTTGAATTAGGAAGTGATGCACACGTTCATTTTAGTGCTGTCAATAAAAAAAAAAAAAAAAAACTAATTAATCTCACAATTTTCTGTAATTAATCTAGATTAAAAATCACATTTTTCTATTTAAGACCGAAGCTTGTACCTAAATTGCACCTCGTCCCATTTCTGCTTTGCACTATATAGTATTGTATATTAGTACACTGCACAGTATTGTATATTGTATGGTAACTCAGTTACGTATATTCTGCATCGAACATTGTACATATGTCTAAACTTAACACTGTGACCTTTTTTTTTTACTTCTAATTTTACTATGTTATTTTATTTCATACTTATCTTGTCTTGCACAGTCTCTGGAGCGTAACAGTAAGAAGCATTTTGTATAAAAGTATTCTGTACTTCTGTATGACAACTATTAAAGAAACTTGAACTTGTAACAGATATTTACTTGAATAAAATCATGGAATTAATGTAAAATCAACACAAAGAAAGTATATTTAGATTCAAAGACTATTTTAATAGCTTTCTTTGAATACAGTTTCTCTCCTGTGAAATACAAATGTTCAACAAAACCATCAACATTGACTCAGCTAGACCGCTTTCTTATATTATATTGAAAATTGTTCACTCCATAGATTAATCTAGATTCATTTTTTTTTAACGCTTTAAAAAATTTAAATTAATCTCCAGAGTTAAAGCATTCATTTTGACAGCCCTTATTTGCATAATCGAGTCTGGAAAAGCTGCTTGGCTGTGTGAGTATCAAGTCCTATGATAACTCGATCATGTGATGAAATGTCAGATTGACCTTTCCTGGTGCAGAGGGAGACCGTGTAAACCAGCAGCAGCAGGCAGTAGCTGAGGAAACTCTGCAACATGGGCGTCTCCACCCCGGCCTCGGCCAAGTACTGGCAGCTCACAGCCGTCCCGCAGATCAGTAGGGACAAGCCCTGGCCCATGGCGATGGTCTTCAGCAGGTGCCTGTACATTTGAGCAAGAGAGCACGGCATCGGTTACTTCTGGTGCTCAGTTATCACTCAAGCAAAACGAGTTTATGAAACAAGAGGTCGTAAGAAACGACTACAGCTCACGACTGACCATGGAGACCTCCCCCACCCAGGACTTGGCTTGTGCACTCCCCCCCACCCATCCCACTCCCCCTACAGCCCTGTAACAACCCCAACCCACTCCCCCCCCTCCTTCCGTAAATGGCGCTACCTATGACGGCTGCCAGTCTGTTTGCGGTGGTGAATATGCATATGTTTGTCTCAAGGCTCTGTACCATTATTATTATTATCTAAAATGTAATAATTGTGGAATATTACTGTAATGAGCTGTATGTGTGTATGATCCAAGCGTCCTATGATCCTCATAGGAGCATAACAGAAAAAGCATTCCATGTGAAGGTATTCTGTATCTCCTACATGTCAACTAATAAAGAAACTTGAAACTTGAACTTGGATCAGACCAACAACGAAAGCTTTTCCACCACCAAAGAGTTGGCATATTAGATATAGAAAATATTATTATAAAAAAAATCACATGTTCATCCTATTACAATTCTTTGCACAATATTTAGTGTACTATATCCCTCTACTGCTTGTACGATAAACCAGCTTACTGGGCCTAAATTCTCTAGCGTACAGACAGCATGTTTTTTCTGGAACCACTTTAACGACCAATTCTCTCATAAGAAAATGTCTTAGATTCTGCCTATAGACCCAGGTGCAGCGTATCCTCCCATACTGCAGCCCCCATGAGAACGTCTTGTGTTTTTCAGTTTTTCCCTATATGACAACATTGTGTATAATAGTGGGTCTGATGACCAGAAATGATGTCTCATTTCTGGTCAGACGCTCATATGATCATACTGGCTGCATATCTGTTCTACTGTCTCTATATAGAAGCTCATACTGGCTGCATATCTGTTCTACTGTATCTAGAAGCTCATACTGGCTGCATATCTCTTCTACTGTCTGTCTAGAAGCTCATACTGGCTGCATATCTCTTCTACTGTCTTATCTAGAAGCTCATACTGGCTGCATATCTCTTCTACTGTCTGTCTAGAAGCTCATACTGGCTGCATATCTGTTCTACTGTATCTAGAAGCTCATACTGGCTGCATATCTCTTCTACTGTCTGTCTAGAAGCTCATACTGGCTGCATATCTCTTCTACTGTCTGTCTAGAAGCTCATACTGGCTGCATATCTCTTCTACTGTATCTAGAAGCTCATACTGGCTGCATATCTCTTCTACTGTCTTATCTAGAAGCTCATACTGGCTGCATATCTCTTCTACTGTCTGTCTAGAAGCTCATACTGGCTGCATATCTCTTCTACTGTCTTATCTAGAAGCTCATACTGGCTGCATATCTCTTCTACTGTCTGTCTAGAAGCTCATACTGGCTGCATATCTCTTCTACTGTCTTATCTAGAAGCTCATACTGGCTGCATATCTCTTCTACTGTCTTATCTAGAAGCTCATACTGGCTGCATATCTCTTCTACTGTCTTATCTAGAAGCTCATACTGGCTGCATATCTCTTCTACTGTCTTATCTAGAAGCTCATACTGGCTGCATATCTCTTCTACTGTCTGTCTAGAAGCTCATACTGGCTGCATATCTCTTCTACTGTCTTATCTAGAAGCTCATACTGGCTGCATATCTCTTCTACTGTCTTATCTAGAAGCTCATACTGGCTGCATATCTCTTCTACTGTCTGTCTAGAAGCTCATACTGGCTGCATATCCTTTCTACTGTATCTAGAAGCTCATTGGTTTGTAAATTGACTAGATTTTCTAGAGATTTTTAGTTTTTAATTGTATGTTTTGTAATCTGTATCTGTCGTTACCAGTTAGTCGTGTTACTTTGCTCGTATTCACTGTTCTGGTGGTTCTAGTTGTACGCCTGGATCTGGTGTTCTTTGACCGTGTCCTATATGCTCTGTAAATAATATGTACAGATACCGAGATGTCACAAATATGTTACCTGTTACCTGTTTATTGCACAATGTTGTTTTTTTATTAGATTCTATTATATGTTGTACACCACTGTATTGCACATCGTTGCGGGCAAGACCACCCGCATTTCATTGTATACTTGTATGCCGTGACAATTAAAACTCTTGACTTGACTTGACTATGATGTACATGTCTGCTCTCTGACTTTGGAACGGAGGAAACCTCTAGTGATCACAGAAATAAACCATTTTCTTTGGAAATAGCCTTGACTCTATCTCAATGTCTACAGTACACGCTCACCGGACTTGATCATAAGATAAGATTTTCCACAAGAGTCTTCTTTACCCACTGTCCTGTGACGTTGCCGGTCCTTGTCCTTTCGCTATGGGACAGTTAGATCTGCGCCACTTACCACGTAAAGACATCCTTCGGTTTGTAGCCGCGCAGTCCACGCAGCGCCTTACTGCCGCAACAGTCAGATAACCTCTCCTCCACGGGCCCCTCCTTCTGAGGGAGGCCTGGAGGAACGAGACGGAGACACCGGGAGATGAAGGTTAGACGAAAGCGCTGAAAAGATAATGAAATAACGAGCTGTCCTTGAGATTCTGTGTCTGTATCTCAGAGCAGCCAGGTGCATAATCTCCTCGGGAATGTAGCAACTCATTAAATTATCTTTTTTGTCCTCCTAAGTCGAGGATGAATGTAAAGTTAATACTTTGTAATATGTCACGTATAGTATCTGACATTTTGTAAAGGCTTAGCTAGAATTTAAGACTTGATCCTGTAATGATAACTTTCTGAACTCGTGGTTTTTTCCTTTTGGTTTCATGACCTCTACCTCTGTAGTACCGATATCCAAAAGCAATAGGATATGTAGGACTACCATAGAGCTACCTAAAAGCACAATATACTGTCTTCTTTTGTATTGTCCACTACTTCAGAACTACCAATATCCAAAAGCAATAGGATATGTAGGACTATACCTAAAAGCACAATAATATACCGTCTTCTTCTGTCAAAGTCAGCTTGTTTCACTATGATGAGAATGTGTCATTTTATTTAATGACATTGTCAGGAGTTTTGTTGTAAACCTGTTCATGTAAACACATATCGACGAAACTATGTCTATTTGGAAGAATGACCAGAATTCAGTTTGAGAAGGGATTTGATTTCCCTTTAACCCTTTCAGGGTTTTTTTGTGTGTGGAAATTCTCTCTCTCACTCCCGGTTACAAACTATCCAAACCAAATCTATGATATTAATAATTTCGCGTGTGATTATGATGAAAAGGCTTGGAGCTGCCAAAGGGGCGAGATCACATTGATTGATTGAAAACTTTATTAACAGATTGCAGAATAGGTACAGTACAGCTCAATACACACACTTGTTAAGGGGATGCAGACCAGAGAAAGACTTTCGTCTTGTTTACATCAGGGTCCCCCATTTTCAATTCATCATGATAACATATGACATACACGACATACAGATAGACAGTACTACATCTATACATTTATGACATACCAGATTTGCAAATGCAGTATATCATAAGATGAGGATTCCGATTATAGACATTTGAATTTGAACTACGAACGTTTTTTTGGAAACTATCTTAGATTCAACAATAGCCATTGTGACATATTAGAATGTCACAGTTCTCACAATTCTAATATAGACGTCATATGAAATCGTACATTGTGCACAACCACGTCAGGAAAGCATACATCATGGCATTGTTTAAAGCAGACAAAATACAAAGACTAAGTTAGAGATGCATATTCAATCAGAAACAATTAGTCTAAATACCTACGTTACCCACAAATACCTGTCTAAGTGTCTTCAATTAAAAAAAAAAAAAAAAAAAAAAAGCTTGTAACAAAATTACATTGGCCGTGGATTGATTGATTGATTGAAAAATGTATTAACAGATTGCAGAATGGGTACAGTACAGTACAGCTCAAGGAGGCATTGGAACCACGCCACAATAATACAGAAGTCATACGACAATCGTACTAAATAAAACATACTAATAGTATTAGAAATATCATTAGTCCCGCTTCAAATCGGGTCTAGAATGATCAATACCTGCATATATGTTCTCGTTTCCATTCATGACGAGTCTCAAGCAAATGGTCAACTTGGAGGAAATACCATGACTCTCGTTACAACGAGCTTACAACCGAAGACATGCGACGGGAGCGCAACAATGGGTCTACCTAACATGATGTTCCCCGCTGAGCCACGGACCCGCCCCTCTACGCAGGGATTGGTCAGAGTGCGTTGTGTGTGCCACCAAACATGACATCTCTCGCGACATCTCTCGATCTCTCGTCTCCCTTAGCTAGAGACTGATGGCACTCAGACTCGCGCCTGTATTAATTTGTATTTAATTTAATTTGTATTTGTATTATATTTATTTGTATTTTATTTTATGGCAGATCCTCTCTCTCGCTCTCTCTGTGTGTGTGGTGTGTGTGTGTGTGTGTGTGTGTGTGTGTGTGTGTGTGTGTGTGTGTGTGTGTGTGTGTGTGTGTGTGTGTGTGTGTGTGTGTGTGTGTGTGTGCGTGAGAGAGAGAGAGAGAGAGAGAGAGAGGAGAGAGAGAGAGAGAGAGAGAGAGAGAGAGAGAGAGAGAGAGAGAGAGAGAATAAGGAACTTGATTTGACAGGGGGAAAATATGTCTGCGAAATTATACATAAAGTGTATACTTTTTATGGTCTGTAGACACAGTACGCAAACTACGCATATCTCTATGAGTACAGTTGTCACTATGGTTAGTCAAATAATCTATTACCAGGGTTTGGTAGTATGCCTCTCACACTCTAGAACTCTGTTTGAAACGTCACTGTCCAAACTGGTAATAAATCTCAGTTCAAAGCAAGGCCATGTCGTACACTGGTATTCTTGAACACATAGGTTTTTCTATGTGGTTTGGCGTTTCATCCACACGCAAAGTGTGTTTTAGGTCACTGATACCGCACCTTTTTGAAAACTCCTGCCAGGGTGAATATTTTGCCAGGATGACAATCTTTCGTCGTCAACTAAAAACACACTTATTCAATCAATATCTGAAATGAAGAAGAGGGGCGAAAAACTACTAACCTTTGTACTGTCTTTTACTAGTATGCACTCTGCTACTAAGGAATCTACCTTGCCTATTCTACTACCTACTATGCTAATATGTCTATACTAGGCACTCAAGACTGTATTCAAGATTCAAGAGGTTTATTCATCACATACATACACAAGACATATAGTGAAATGAAGTTGGCCATGCCCGCTTCGATTGTACAAAAAATACAAATAATAATAGAATAGATGATAAAATAGACATGATAAAAGTACTAAGATAAAATACAATACAATGCTAAGCTTAGGTAATGAGTCCTATGTACACTACTATACAATATACAGTTTTTAAAGTGACCTTTTCTTATGTGTTTAAAGTGACCTGTGGTGTGTTTGTGTGTGATTTCTTTTTATACCACAGTGTCTATGTGTATTGTCCATGTCAGGTCCTCTATGATGTGGACTCCCAGGTACTTAAAACTGCTCACCCTGTCCACGATAGCCCCATTAATCCACAGTGGCATGTGTGTAAATACATTTAAAAAATTAAATAAAATCAGACATACGCCTGCCTAAACAGGTGGGTTTTGAATGGGATGATGGAGTCATTGTAGTCATGATGGTGTATATTGTATTGTGTGAGATGATGACGGAATAAACTACTACTACTACTACTACTACTACTACTACTACTACTACTACTACTACTACTACTACTACTAGTAGTAGTAGTAGTAGTGTTACGAAGGATCAGATTAAACCGAATATATATATTTATTGATTGATATATATTGCATAATATTTGTATATCGTTTGATATCCCTTGTGTATTCCTTGTACATATACACGGAATATCCCTTTAACCTAGTACAGACCATAATATTTCGTTCTCCTATTGGACAGCGGTCCCTTAGGCGCCATTGCCATACCCCCAGGGTCTAGTTCAAAGTCACCGCCAACGACATGCCTGGACATGAACGGCTCTGCGCAAGGATACGAGAGAGGAATAGGGCTGGTACTAGTTTGTTCACCTAACGTATAAATACGGCGCAGGTGAATACAGAAGTATGTTACCCAATAAGTTGAAGCCTCACCCACGATACAACGTGCGGTGAAGTATGGCCTGTTTGGCCCTAAATAGAGCATTGAGACCGCGTGCGAATTAATAACTGAAGTATCAGAGTTTAACGCTGTACCGTCGAGTTCGACCTATTCTATTAATTCAGTAATAGTCTATTTATGTATAGTGTATCGTGCGGCTACCGTTCTACAGTGACCAGCATCACCAACGTTTCCTCGTACCAGCTAGTGTGCTTATCCAGGCTAGGCAGCTTACCCTGGCGCCTTCACCCGAGGAGCCCTAGACGAGGACCGTGTGGACATGTACACTGGATAATCTACCCGACGACTACATAGCCCTTTTCGGCTGGATTATATTTGCTTTGGTCCTGTAATTGATGGAGCGGAGAATCGTCTACACCCACAATTGTGTGGGATTTACCCTGTGAGGAGCAACGTCGAGCCCGCCTCTCAGAAGCCTGAGGCTGGCTAGCTTTCTTCCATGCGGAGCTGCATGCCACGGAGAACAGCTGTTATTCGTCTGCGGATCAAGAGATTATTGCACCGTCTCCTGTACTTGGAGTCTCTCTATTCTTCGTTGACCCAGACTCTACTACCGACAAATCCTCTCCCCTTGCTGGCTTACAACCGGAGGGACCCTACCAGTATCTCCCGCTGCCTTACTAGAGTACCATAGATATAATTCCTAAGATACAGGTGGTATTCATTATCTCCTGCGTAATATGAGAATGGACTTACGTTATTGATTTGCTCACGCACATTCTTTCGCCTTATAAGCGCGACCCTACGTAAAGTATTGTTATATACTATCATTGCTGCTAATAAATATTCTTAAACCCAGTTTTGTGTGGAACCGTGTCATTGTGGGAAGTGTTCATCTAATATACCTGTGTACTGTATGGCCAGTAGTAATGTACATAAGACAGTAGTGGTTTAATGATACCATACTTATATAATACAGTCAGGGAATTGTACCCCTCAGTTACAAGTAGTAAGTAGTGTTGAGTGCTACAGTGTAGGTTAGTTTATTAGTCTGTAGCACTCAAGTTCAACACTGTTTGACAAACAATCGTATTTACCCTTAGCTGTCAGAGTTGTACCCTTCCTACTGACTTGTTGTACAGAACTTGTAAGTCGCTTTGGATACAAGTGTCAGCTAAATTACTAAATGTAAATGTAAATGTACTATTCGTTAGCTGTTATATGAAATGCCGCCAGTGAGCAAGGGATTACTAATGTGACACAGAGACACACTGGACTATTCCCCGGGTGTACACCTCCTCATTAGCTTCAGCTTCTCTGCTTCCGGGGGAAACCAGAGCTTATGGAAAACACTAACATCATAATTAACACCTGTGAAATAATGATCCCCCCCTCCAACATCTCCAAGTCCACCTTTTGTCTCTCTCTTTACCCCCCCCCCCTTTTCAACCCTCTCCATCCTTCCCAACACATGTTTTCCTCCTAACCCCCTCCTTGACTCCTCCAATCAAATCGTCCCTCTCACCTGGGCATAGCCCATCTTCTCTGACCATCAGATCAGCGTTTCCCTTGTCTCAGGGAGCTCGTTATGAGACCCCCCCCAGCCAGGGGTTTCGTCGGGCCTCTCAAGCCAATTCTCCTGGGTTGTAAGCTAAATAAACCTGTGTTTAACTATGTCTACATTTGTCTGAGTACATCTTTGATCCGGGTAAATTCCCCCTTGTCTACATCAGTATTTTCTCTGGAATCAGGACCATGGAGAGCTCCATGCAGCCTCCAATCCAGGTCATTTAATATGAGTGTGTTTGTTGTTGTAGGGACTTTCTAAAACACTGTTGATGTGGAAGGTCCCCCAATTGGGGGACCCTGCTGTTTTATCATAAATCGATCAATACAGACCGTATTAATTAATGTTGTGTTTCTTTTTCTAATGTAGCCAAGAGTAAAGACCCTAACCCTATCAAAACAGCAGTCAAAGTGTATATTTTCAGCACTACGTTTGTTTACCGATGTTTTTAATGTCAGAAAACAAGAATTAATTTCTATCTCTCTTTTATCGTAAAACCGTGAGGAAATGACTAAATCCAGATTCATCACTGCGATTGGAAAGAGGAGCTTTTTCCCTATCCATCGATGTATAATATGGTCATAATAAGGTAATTTATAGTTCATAATTCAATTTTAATGTATAATTAAAATAGATTATAATTATTACTGTATCTACAAATCCTTCTGTTTAATCATCTTCCCTTTATTAATTTGCTTAGATCTTTTGTACACTTGATCTCAAGAAGGTGCTGAATGAGCTCAGTGAGCAAGGTCGGAGGTTGCACAATTGTAACATGGTGTTATTCACCGGCAAAAATGCAAAGAAAATCATAATTTATATTCTCCTTTGTTTCATCACAATTTACTCAAGCCTAACAGACACAATATTTCTGACACTGGGAATACATTCCCGATGTCCATAGATGTTCCTAGATACCAAGAACATGCTAATTGACCTTGTACAATACCATGTATGTATGTTTTGATACGTCTGAATACCATGTCTGTATGTTTTGATATGTCTGAATACCATGTATGTATGTTTTGATATGTCAGAATGAAGTGCTTTATCGTATTTTGTTATAGACGCTTAAATGTATTGTGAAATAAATATTTAATATATTAAAGAAGGATGTGGAATGTTGCGTGTTCTTTTTCAGCTATGATGTCAACTAACTATTACTATACAACTATCTGGTGCAGGCTGGTGCAGTGGTGGTCTTAGGCGTGGGCAACATGGCCCAGGGTGGGTGGACACACCTCCAACTCCATCACTCTGAGTATCGGGTCCCCCAGGGCTGTGTCCTCAGCCCCCTGCTGTACTCACTGTACACACATGACTGTGTGGCCAGGTTCAGCTCCAACTCCATAGTGAAGTTTGCGGACGACACAATGGTGGTGGGGCTGATCTCTAACAACGACAAGAAGGCCTACCGGGAGGAGGTTGATGTCCTGGCACTCTGGTGCCGGGATAACAGCCTACTCCTGACAGGGGTGTAAAAAGTAACCAGAAATTATACTTAAGTGAAAGTATGGGTACCGTCTCAAAATCGTACTCAAGTAAAAGTCAGAGTATCTGGCTAAAAACACACTTGAGTAAAAGTAAAAAAAAGTTTCTAATTTTAAATGTACTTACTTAAGTACTAAAAAGTAAAAGAAAAACTTTTTTTCTGACAGTCTATTCTTCTGATAGCAGGTGTTTAATCAAAGATCCCCGCTTTCTAGTCTTGCACAAGGACCAATCAGCATGGCTATGGGCGGGTTCATTTTCCATTGATGGGGATTTGATTGGCTGTTTTTAAATAAAGTGTGGCCGCAGGATTAATAACGTTAACGTTAGTTCGGCCAGAGAAACAAATATACTAATTAAAATAGTTGGACCTGCGAGATTTGTACTTTGTACTTTGTACTGCATTTTAAATGTAAGGAGTAAAAAGTATTTTTTTTTCTCTGAAATGTAATTGAGTGAAAGTACAAGTATACAAACCTAGTAAAGTACAAATCCCCCAAAACAGTACTACTTAAGTATTGTAACAAAGTACTTTACACCCCTGCCTCCTGAACATTGGTAAGACCAAGGAGCTGATCGTGGATTTCAGGAAATACAGCAGGGGACACACAAGCCACTGTGGATAAATGGGGCTATCGTGGATAGGGTGAGCCGTTTCAAATACCATGGGAGACCACATCACAGAGGACCTGACATGGTCAACTCACATAGATTCTGTGGTGAAAAAGGCGAAACACCGCCTCTACCACCTGAGATAACTGAGGAAATTCAATGTATCAGGGAAGATACTCCACTCCTTCTATTCCGGGGGTGTAGAGAGCATTCTGACTGGAAACATCATGATGAGTGGGGGGGGGTTCAGCGACGCTGCCGCTGGTGCCACTTCTTGTGGGCGTGGAGTCCGATCCTTGAGCCCCACACCCGTCTGCGGATGGCGCAAGGGAAGCCAGATACTTGGGGGATGCCAGCCTTTTTATCATGTCTATTTTATTATCTATTCTATTTTATTATTCTATTTTATTATTTGTATTTTTGCACAATCAAGGCGGGCATTGTGATGTATTAGGTTCGAGTTTGAACCTATTTGATTGTCGTAGTTATTGTGATGTTGCACCAGGAAGGCGACACACGAGTTGTAACGTGACAGATACGTAAGCGGCATGCATGGATGCAGATATACGAACAAGTCAATAAATGGATGTTATTGAACCTTGGGTCAAGCCTCGTCAATATAACAGGCATGGCCACCTTCATTTCACTACATGTCTCAGTATGTGACAAATAAATCTCTTGAATCTTGAATCAGTCACTCAGTCAGATGAAGATCGGTGAAGATACAGATTGATTGATTGATTGATTGATTGATTGGAAACTTTATTAACAGATTGAGGAATGGGTACAATACAGTACGGCTCAATACAAACAATTGTTAAGGGGATGCAGACCAGAGAAAGACTTTCGTCTTGTTTACATCAGGGTCCCCCATTTTCAATTCATAATGACATTTATGACATACACAACATACAGATATACAGAAACAGATAGTCTGTTGTTTGAAATGCAATTCAAGTATTTGTTTGATACAGGATTTGTCCAATGTAGCATTAAATAGTGTAAGGGTGAAACTGGTTGAAAACTAAATATAGGGTGGGGGGGGCTGTAGTAGGGGGTATTCGCCCAGGGCGGCAGCTAAACTAGGAACGCCCCTGGCAGCCTGGCCGAGGCATTACAATTAGAGTTGTTCCGATACAGATACCAGTATCGGAAATGCCGCCGATACTGCCTAAAATGCTGGTATCGGTATCGGCGAGTACCCTCTAATTCTGCGCTCCGATACCATATGATGTAATTTATCAACAACACTGCGGTCTGCTGAGTGAGCACTATAAAACAAACGTGTACTTTTTAACCGACCGTGAATTAAAGTGTCAATGCTGTTTGTCATTTTAACAGCAGATACTTTCTTAAATGTGTCGTATATTT
>NC_140172.1:128260171-128338794 GCF_963971535.1 Notolepis coatsorum | reverse complement strand
CAGACAAGTCAGTGTTTCTGTTTTCATGCAACCAATAGGGAGCAGTACGCTCGCATACATTCATAATATAAACATGATTCAATGTTTATTCAACAGGGAATAGAAACAAAAAAGAAAAAAACGTGTAATCCTCATAGCCCAGAAAAAACAACCTATAGGCAACATTTGGCTGGAAATGCAAGAAATGTGTAGGGTTAGTATGTTGCATTAGTGGGTTTGTAATGTCTGTTGCAGTCGATATGTGTGTGTGTGAACAAAAAAGTCCACAGGGAAGGATGAAGGAGCACAGAATGTCTGAAAGGGTTTGAAACTCGTTGCAGTAAATTGTAGGCCTTAATTCAGTACATCACTGTCTTTTAATTTACCATAATTTGTCCCTGATATCATCCATCACTCACAGTCCTAAAGGAAATGAGAAAATCTAAGAATAGTGACAATTACCAACAGACTATAATCAGTTTATTTAGTTTAATCTACAGGCTATACCAAGCAGAGGGGGCATACCTTAACGCTGCCAAGAAATTGGACAATCAATAATTTAACCCTTGTGTCTGAAAACTAAAGTGTTACACTCTTACCATTAGAGGACTAAATTGTCCTCTTCAAAAACGCCATAAAAATATTATATGTTGAAATAATATTCCACTTTTTTTTTTCCATAAATATTTTATTCAACTACAGCCCTGATCATAACCATTTTTATTTTTAGATGTTTCGTTTTTTTTGTAATTGTAACAAAATAAATCCATCAAAATCAGTGTCGTTTCTAATCATCGACACATGCTAGCGTGTAATAACCCCCCCAGAAAAACATATACATAACCATCACACACACTGGCATTTAAATGTTTAAAATGTATTGAATATGTGCTGGTTATGATCAGGGCTGAAGTTGAATAAAAGAAAAAGTGGGACATTATTTCAACATATTATTTCTATGGTGTTTTTTGAAGAGGACAATTTAGTCCCCTAATGGTAAGAGTGCAATTTGTACAGGCTGAATGAAAGTAGAGTTAAAAAAAAAGTTTAAATATTCTAAGGTAATTCAAAGAGTACACACCTTTGCCACATATATTGGCTACAAACATAACCACTGCAAAGTTATCAAAAATGGAAACATTTTCAGTGAGCTCATAATGTTAGTTAAGCCCACCTTCATCCAGCAGCTGTCCATCCCTCCTGGAGCAGTACCTCCAGCTAACATACTTGCTCTAATTGACAGCCGTACACTTCATTCAACAACCTGCACCCACAACAGATTTTGTATATTAGTTATTTATTATTTAATAAATATTGGTTAAACGTTAGTCCTTGTGTCGTCTCCCTCCTTAACGATATGTACCTTTGGTTTTATTTGGGGTTCATAACAGTAGTACATAATCATAACGCATCTAGCCCTTGGAACTGAGCAAAGTTAATTTCCTCTTCGTTTATGGCTGTGGATCAGGGGTATTTCACTGAGAAACATAACTACTTATTAACACATATTTGGTAAGGACACAATTTAAAGAGGTCATTCTGCATGAGGGAAAGACGAGTTTACAGATTTGTCAATTAAATCAAATAGATTAGTCGACAAAATCCTATGACTATTAGTTAATTTAAGAATGTCTTTAGTGGAGGACAGCCCTGCTGAGAATTACAGGCCTACCTTTGAGTCTGAATGGGACTCTATTGTTGAAAATGGAGAGATAACCACACAAGCAGTAAAAAACTAAAACTTTATCTGTGTAAAAAGATTTTTAAAAAGTGCATCATCCACAAGATCATGATAATAAATATAATAAGCTCTTCCATTCTTTGGCAGACGGCCACAGAAAACACCTGTGACCCCCAGCAATTCAAACACATGAAAGTGGTGTGTTTCACATAATGCCAGTTACTCACAACTTGCTGTACTAAGTGCATACAATTTCTTCCCCATCCCCTGGGGACAGATATCAAGATGGAGCTCGTCAGGGACCACTGTGTGTAGGGTAGACAGGACTGTAGCTTGGAGGGTAGACAGGACTGTAGCTTGGAGGGTAGACAGGACTGTAGCTTGGAGGGTAGACAGGACTGTAGCTTGGAGGGTAGACAGGACTGTAGCTTGGAGGGTAGACAGGACTGTAGCTTGGAGGGTAGACAGGACTGTAGCTTGTCAGGGACCACTGTGTGTAGGGTAGACAGAACTGTAGCTTGGAGGGTAGACAGGACTGTAGCTTGGAGGGTAGACAGGAGTGTAGCTTGTCAGGGACCACTGTGTATGGTAGACAGGACTGTAGCTTGTCAGGGACCACTGTGTGTAGGGTAGACAGGACTGTAGCTTGGAGGGGTAGACAGGACTGTAGCTTTTCATTTGAAAATGATGATCAGACTACCGTGTCGTAATACCAGATTTCAAGACAAAATCCCAAACACAGATGAGCATCTTAATATCTGTTCCCACGAATAATGTGAAACAGCCTTTACTGTTGGAATAATGGGATTTTCTACCTGCTAAAAAAAAAGATTGAAAAACACTACTATAGACACAGGTTTCTCGTCCACGTCACTCAGGGTGTGCGCACATCGAGAAGACCGGGGAGTGTCATGGTTCCTCCATAGAGCCCCATTGTACCTTTTTAGCGCTGCAGCTCAACAGAGAGGGGGCAACTCAGTCACATGATTCAGTGGGTATTGCCGATTGGCTCAGACATGATGTGTTTATAAACAAGAAACCCATCTATAGAAATGGGCTTTGTATACACTGATTAGGCGACAAGAGAACCTCAAATGCAATCGTGGCCAAAGTAAACGGTCATTACAGTAAACGCTCATGTGCACATCATCTAGGGGGTGGGGGTCACCAGTGGTTTTCTTTGTTGCTTTTGCCAACAAACTCATCCATGGAGGCCTGCAGAGAGGAGGAGGGAGAGACGGAGAACTTCAAGTCAAACACTGCATAAGGAACCACTCCATCTCCACCACACGAGGGCAGTAGAGGACAAGTCGAATCGCCCAAATACAGAGGGAACCACTGCCTGGATGAGGTTTTGCATTCTATGAAATTGGTGACATTTTATGAAAACGTCTTAGCAATACCTAGTGCACAGGTTACAAAGACCTCGTTACCAAAGCGAGGTACGAGCATTTGACCACTCATAGTGCGTACCATTTAGACCTTTTCAGAGCATTTCCATTGCTTTTCTCCCTCAATGGCAGAGGTTTGATTTTTCATTTGAGGTTGGTTACATGAGTTTTGTTGTCGTTTTACTGACTATTTAGTTCATAACATTTGTCATTTGATGAAAGCCTTTATCCAAAGCAGCTTACTGTACCATGTACGCATTGATCACGGTACGCATTGATCACGGTACGCATTGATCACGGTACGCATTAATCACGGTACGCATTAATCACGGTACGCATTAATCACGGTAGGCATTGATCCTGCATCAACACTCACCTGCATCAGGAGCCTGTCCTTCCTCAGTTTCTTGTAGAAGAGAAGCACATCCGGGTCAGCCCGGACCACGTGGGGGTCAAAGTCCATGACCCGCAGGCCCTCCAGGCTCCTGGCCCGAGACAAGGCCACGTACGCCTGGCCGCTCTCAAACACGCGTGCTAGGGAGATCTCCACACAGTCCAGCGTCATGCCCTGAAAACACAAATTGGATACACACACATGGCTTAGTTGTCAGGATATGTTGACCCAGACTTAACCCTTTAAGGTCAGTGTACCTTTTCTTTCAACATTGTCAAGAATTCTATTGTGGAATTGTAGAATTTCAATGATCGACAGTAGCCATTGTTACACCGTACAAGTTCAGTTTCCAAACAAATTCTACCTCACATTGTAGAGGGTTAACGGCCATGTAGGTCTGTGCAGAACGTACATCAAATAGTGGCCTATAAAACATCCCATCTACGTTATGTTTACGGTTCACAAGACTCGAGGAAGACTCAGGCGATTTGAGGACACAGTCATCACAGTGCAGGTTTCTTCTTCAAATCTGTGCACTGCTTTTTTTCGCGACCACGCCTACTTTCGGAGGAAAGACAGATACCGTTCCTATTGACCACCAGTGTATTTGGCCTGTATCTAAACTGTTGGCAGAACGCCTGCATTGTTTGAAACGTTTGTTTTGTTAATGCATCTTGTTATGTCAAGAAATTACTTTAAATCACTGGCCGCCATTGAGTGTTCGAACAGTTGTGAAAAGTTAGGTTTGATCCGTTTCTAGGCTCATTTCCCCAGTCAGCTGCAGGATGTTTCCTCATTTCCCTACCTGGACATTTAATATTACACTTATTAATCTCCAGGTGACCTAAAACTAAGAGGGAACGACTATATCTGGGCAACCAACGATGGTCTTCAGTGTGATATCTTCTGGCCGTCTCAGACCCGCTCCAGATCCAAGCTCCGGGAGGGTCATCAAGGAGAAGCCGCCTATTCTCAGTCCTTGACCCACAATGGTGGAACGAACTGCCCAGCAGTTAGCACAGCCGAAACCTGTCCAATCTTTTGCTGTCGACTAAAGACGCACTTCAACCATTATCTGAAATAAAAAAGATTCTAACCCTAACTAACCTTACCGTCATGCACTAATATACTAACCTACTAGGGGTGTAAAGGTACACGTATCCATACCGAACCGTTTCAGTGTGTACCGTACACCAGACTAGATACTGATAGCTGGAATACACCAGACTAGATACTGATAGCAAGAATACACCAGACTATACAGATAGCTGGAATACACCAGACTAGATACCAATAGCTAGAATACATCAGACTAGATACCGATAGCTAGAATACACCAGACTAGATACCGATAGCTAGAATACACCAGACTAGATACCGATAGCTAGAATACACCAGACTAGAGTAGATACCGATAGCTAGAATACACCAGACTAGATACCGATAGCTAGAATACACCAGACTAGATACCGATAGCTGGAATACACCAGACTAGATACCGATAGCTGGAATACACCAGACTAGATACCGATAGCTAGAATACACCAGACTAGAGTAGATACCGATAGCTAGAATACACCAGACTAGATACCGATAGCTAGAATACACCAGACTAGATACCGATAGCTAGAATACACCAGACTAGATACTGATAGCTGGAATACACCAGACTAGATACCGATAGCCATCTGTGGCGGTGAAGCTCGCGAGTGGAGTGTAGCAGTATACTGTGAACATAGCATGTGTCATGTACAGCTTCAAAGTACCAAAGCTCCTACTCTGCATTTACAAATGTTTCTGGTAGATATTCTGTCTTGATATGATATAATAATAAGCTACATGTTTTATGTCTAATTAAAATAATATGCAACGCAAGACAAAAAAACACCAACCCATGGGATAGAACAAAGGCCAACCACATGACCGTATTATTAATAATAGGCTGCATGTCTTATGTCAGCAAAAAAGAAAAAAAAATATATAAAAATCAGTGCCCTGTACTAGTACACAAGTCTAGAGAAAAAAAACAGTAACACTGCATCATCTACTTCCCGATAAAGGCCTTTTTGGGACATGGATATTTAGGCTACATGACATCATATTTAATGAGGGCAGGGGTAATGCTTGGCACGCACTATAGGCCGTATGGTGAAGGCTGAGAAGTGGCTAGAAAACTATTCTCGTTCCCACCTCGGCGAATTACACTATTTTCACTCTGGGTGAAAGATATATTGGTGTAGATTTAGGATATATTGGTGTAGATTTAGGAACAAAAAGTTCTCCATTGACAAAATAGCCCATCATAATTTTAAAGTCGGGACTAGATCTTTCCTCGCGAATGGATATTTTGTTTAATTTGACACAATTGGTGCGAGTTCGGCCACGTATCTTGCGCTCGACCAATAGCAGCTCTCTTTGTTGCGAGATCCTCGCAACAAAGAGAGCTGCTATTGGTCGATCCGGTGTCAACAAAGAAATTACATCCACACTCTTAACGTTACAAAATGGACAGAAAATACCTTCTAAAGTTTGCAAAAAGGTTTCTAAACAATGTTATATGCATCTCACGTCCGTTCAGAAAGAATGTGTACAAGATTTTACACAGACACGGTGGGATAGATATAGAAACTGTGTTGAACGGTGGCTTAACCTACCAGGCCAGAATCATACCATTGTGGAGACATACAAACATTGTTTAGAGATCGATTTGTGTCAAATGTCATGATATCTGTATGTCGTGTATGTCATAAATGTCATGATGAATTGAAAATGGGGGACCCCGATGTAAACAAGATGAAAGTCTCTCTGGTCTGCATCTCCTTAACAATTGTGTATTGAGCCGTTCTGTATTGTACCCATTCTGCAATCTGTTAATAAAGTTTTCAATCAAGATGAGATATTCCTTTATTGGTCCCATTGGGGAAATTCAGGCATCATAGCAGCATGGGGGAGGGGAGGTACAGGTAGTAAAAACAAGCAGTGTAAACAATATAACAAGTCAATATAATTAACTAACTGAAATATACAGTATTCACATAAGGTGCAGTATGCATAAGGTAGTGTTATTGTCCTTTTTAGGTTCCTAGTAGTTGTAGTTGGATGTCTGGCAGCAGTCCCTGCCCACTGTTGTGAGCCTGATGGCCGCTGGTATGAAGGACTGACGGAGGTTTATTCGTCACATACATACACAACTAACACTAAAGTTTCAAGTTTGTTTATTATTTATCACAATAAAATACAGGTACTTTACGATGAAATGCTTGTTTCTGTATGAGCCCCTGAGAGTGTGCTTCATACAGTAAAAGAAAGTAAGTAAGTAAAGAGGAATATTCAATATACAATACAGAGTAAAATGAGTAAACAGTGAGGTGTGTGGAGAGATCAGTGTCAAACTGATCTCAACAAATACAAACAAATCACACTACTACTGTATAATCCTAATCCCCTCGCCCTATACAGGCTGCTTTTGTATATAATAATTTGTTCTTAATTGCTTGCCTGGATAAAAAGGTTAAATAAAATAAAAACATCCCAACCCCAGTCCACACCCTCATCCACCACCACACTTCCCAGGCAAGACTGATGTTAATCATCCTCACCACTATCATCCGAGTCATCATCCCATGTAGCCCTATCTTCGGTTTCCTTATAAACATTTGCACAGTTTTGGCATTGACAAAGATCTGTACATGGCAGTTTTGCAGACACGCATGAACATCTTCCTGTCTCAAATTGTCCTTGTTTGCCCTTAGTGGACTACCTGCAACACACCATCAGAGGCCGGATTTGTAGTCATCCGCCATAGTCACTGTTAACTCCCCATTCTCGACATGCCACCCATTGCCAACAGGTAAAGGGGCACACATTACAGATTTCAATGACTGTCTCATTATAGCTGCTTGGTAATTTGCCCTTTTGCAGCGCTGGTACAATGCGCCACTTGTCGGGGGCATAGAGTTCTGGCAAAGCCGATGCCATGCAGAATGCTTTATATCTGGCATCATTCACATTCTTAGCTGATGGCTGGCCATACAGGTGGCACACATATTTGCTAAGACCATCAACGGTAGACTGGTCTAGGCTAGGGTAATTCACCTTTCCCCCTCCTCCCACTGTGCAACATCCTGATGTGAAATATCCACAGTGCAATACCCACCCACTACCGTCTGACACTGTGATTGTTATTCGTGTGTTGCTATTCTGTATATTGTATTGTACATGACTAACATTGTCTTATTGTTTCTGTATAGGATTTTATGTTTCTCTTGTATTACTTGTGATTTCATTACTGCACCTTAGGTTTGAGTCCCAAATCTCGTTGTATGCAAATATAATGACAATAAAGTACAATCTAATCTAATCAGGGTCCCCCATTTTCAATTCATCATGACATACAAATATATATCATGACATTTATGACACAAATCGATCTCTAAACAATGTTTGTATGTCTCCACAATGGTATGATTCTGGCCTGGTAGGTTAAGCCACCGGTCGACGCAGTTTCTATATCTATCCCACCGTGTCTGTAAAATCTTGTACACGTTCTTTCTGAACGGAACGTGAGATGCATATAACATTGTTTAGAAACCTTTTTGTGAACTTTATAAGGTATTTTCTGTCCATTTTAGTCCGTAACGTTAGAGTGTGGATGTAATTTCCTGGTTGACACCGGATCGACCAATAGCTGCTATTGGTCGAGCGCAAGATACGTGACCGAACTCGCACCAATTGCGTCAAATTAAACTCTGCGGTGAGAAAATATCCGTTCGCGAGGAAAGATCTAGTCCCGACTTTAAAATTATGATTGCGCAAAATGGGCTATTTTGTCAATGGAGAACTTTTTGTTCCTAAATCTACACCAATATATCTTTCACCCAGAGTGAAAATTGTATAATTCGCCGAGGTGGGAATGGGATGAAACGATACAGCCTTCACCATACGGCCTACTAGAAGATATTCCAAATCCTAACAGATATTGAAACGGTGGTTTATATATATAACCTATAACGTAATTTCATTCATTTGGAAAATTGTGTCAAAATAGAGTACCTTGCACTTGATGATTACACTCCGGTCTCGACTTTCTGAACCTAGAATCTTGCAAGAACCACAGGGCTTGACGGCTGTGGGGGTGCTGGAGACGTGATCCAATAGACTTTTATACGCCCGAGTCTCCTGAACACAGATCGACCAACCCCAAGTCGATTGGCACTTTCTCAGCCGAGCTATTGTCACTTTCCCGCACCTACTCCCAAACTCTGCATGCGCAGATTGCCCACGGAGTCTCTCTGGATTGTCCAGAGATCTAGGTTTATCAATCTGCGCATGCATAGTTCTGGTGTAGGTGCGGGAAAATGCAGATCGACTTGGGATTAGTCTCTCCGTGTTCAGGAGACTCGGGCGTATAAAAGTCTATTCGATCATGTCTCCAGCACCCCTACAGCCGTAGCTACAACCACTTAATGTCAAGGCTCTCATCCACATTCATCAATTTTTCTCCCCCCACACTCCTCCATGAGCTCAATGTAATGTGGAAGTGCAGTGGTCTATCGGGACAACCGACAGCCAGCTCTGTGGGGGTGAGTCACCACGAAGGTTAGAGGAAGAGAAGTGCTGAAGGTGAGGTTTTAGGGAAATGAAACCCAAAGAGATGATTCATTAGAAAGTGACTCATTCACTTAAGCTGTACCCGCTCGCATACCGGCATCGTAGTCTACGTCACGGCCATTTCTGAACTAGGACGCATTCCAAGACAGAAACACAATGAGTCACAGCACAAACGGACAACAAACGGGTCAACTACGCTCACCTGGCTCTTGTGGATGGAGATGGCCCAGGCCAGTTTGAGTGGCAGCTGTGTCCTGCTCACGAAGAGCCCGCTGCCGGCCTTAAACATCCAGCGTTCTTGTTTCAGCACCTCCGTCACCCCGCACAGGAAGCGCACGCGAGGGAGCTCTGCAGGAGGGAGGAGAGAGAGAGAGAGAGAACCAATCAATGGACTGCTACCGAAGTTTTAAAAGCTGTACTTTTGTTGATACAGTGGCATGGGAAAGAATATTATCCTCCTGGAAACTCACGAGTATGGTTCCATTTTGTACTGAAAAAGTATTTCACAAATCGGTGTTCATACAGATAAAAGCCATTATAACCTGAAGGACCGTCTTTACCTTCATTATAACCTGAAGGACAGTCTTCAGCTTCATTATAGGTACTTGTAGAGCATCACCATCATAAACACAGTAAAAAACACCAGCCTGGCCGGGTATTATTACTCATGGATTTTGGTGATGATGTTTATGCAGAAAGAACACATCTCTCATGCGGTCACATCATCACGACAAGCCCCCCGTCTCTGGTCTCTTCCTTTCCCGTTTACCACTCGTTTTGTCCTTGATGCTGCACGTGGGGTTAATGGGAAAATTCGCTTAGTCAACGTTGCAATTTCTAAAAGCCAAATTGCTAACCCTAAATGACTGGATGTTGCAGAGAATGTACCGATACTGGGGACCTGATCTGCAATGCTAAGCTATTTTTTTTTCCCCCCCTGTCACTGAAATTCTAAATCCACTGCTTTATCAGGGAGAGGAATGTATATTAGAGGAGTGATTTATTAATAGTCCTTTAATTTACCTATAGCAAAGACTGGAGACCTGGGAGAAATTAAGTCACTATACTAGACAGCAGGCAAATAGGAGTTTTTAAAATGCATTTGCTACATTTCGAGGCTCTAGGTTTGTTTACTTTGGTAATGTATGTTTACCTTGTGAGGCAGCTGGATTCACAGGAGAATCCATCTTCAGTCAGTCAATATACTCTGTATGATAGCATGGGCATGGTTTAGGTGTGACATTTGCTACCTTCTTTGAATCAAATATTTATTTGGTATTCCTTACAAAGACGGCAAGAATCGTCCGTTGCAGAGTTTCCCAGGACAACTTCGCACATGGTTCCGTGTAACAAACCCATCTGCTGCATCAGGTTAAATGTATGCAGCAAGTAAAATAAAACAGAGTAAAGATCAAACTAGTCAGGAATGTATGCAAATCCTAGGGATGCGAGTAATCCATTACTCCAGCACTCGCCGTTTCAACTGAACTCCAGTGATTTTTTAGGGTGCTCGATTGTATTACGTTTTCATTCATCTCACTGTAAAAATCCGTCACGGTGCGAGTTGTTGTAGGAAGACAACACTGCACTGCAAGATGTGGAGCAAAACGTTTGTGTTGGAATACAGCTAGCTTAGTGTTATCTAAATGATAAACAGTGGTTTGTGTTTGTGCATTTCCAAATTGTGCCAACAACATGTCGCCACTTTGTGTAGCATTCATATATTATTGATACGGATACGACATTGATATGTCATTCCATGAGCGGAGAAACCTGCTGCAGATGGAGTGGAGGTAATCCAATTATTACAAATGGTACCCGACTGTTTTGACTGACAATATGCATTAAGCATGGAGTATATTGCTGTGCATTGTTTGTTATGTATAAAATTGGTAGTGTCTGCATCTGTGTGACAATATATCTTTGTTAATGCTACTGCTATATGCTTTAAGATGCAGTCCCAAAATAGATTTCCCTAAACATTTACTCGAGCACCACTCGAGTAATTCACGCGAGTGCTCGATCTGGGAAGACGTTACTTGTGCCCATGCCTCGTGACTATCCCTCATTTTACATTATAGTACACGTATACAGTATATGAACCTTGTTTGCCGGGCTGGAAGTCCACCACCACTCCCCGAGCTCCATTGACCAGACCCCTTTGGACGTCCAGATTCTTCGTAAGCATCACCTTGGGGAAATCAAATCAGGCAAGTATATTTAAATGTGTTGCTTGGCAAATCTCAAGTAAACGGCTAGTTGCGGAAAACAGATAGGAATGCTTTTACAGTGCAGGAATGAGCTCTAAATATTAACGATTATAGACACCGATAGCCGCAGTGTTTATATTTACACGGTAATAAAAATAATCAATGACGCATGCTACAGGTCGTTATGGCACCACAATCTTGACCCTGCAGTAGTCGGTCTATACCAGACGAAGTAAGTAACACAATACCCAGTAGTATTACGACCAGTTCAAGGACGATAGAAATTACTTCAATATTTATTGATATGATATTTTGATATTTTAAAATGGAAAATCCACCCTAAAAAGATAATTTACATTGTGCCATGATCTTTGAGAGCAGGATAATTAGAATAGCACAATGTAACTGATCTTTTGGTAAAAAAGGCCTTGCAAGGAATGTTTGTGTAGTTCTTTTTCTTCCAGTATGGCCGCCTGTAGAAATTGGTAACCACTTTCAAAAGAAAGGGCCTAATTTATATGTAGTGGTAGAGTAGGTAAAACGCTGAAAAAGCACAACATCGCTGTTCCACTGAATACTATGCATGTCAACATACAGCAACCATCGTCTCTTCCGTTGCGGTGTACAAAAACATGGTCGTTATGTCACAGGCAGCAATGTTGGTTGGAAGACAGGCCTCTATTGGCAGCATGCACCTTCCACAATATGTGGAGACTTCTGTGGCTGTAAAAGGTTTTGTTTATATATTTGTAATGTTTGTAAAAGAGATGTGCATTTTAAGAGACGATCGGTTAAGACCACTCTAACAAGCTTCTGTTTCCCCAAATACATTCTGGGTGGTCAAATTAATTTCCAGATTGTAGCACACACACGTACCTGGGCTCCCACTTTGAGTTGCAGCAGTCTGCCGACAGGGCTTTGAGCATCTATAGTCTTTACCAGAGCAGGGTCACTGTCCACCGCCTCAAACACACGCACAGACCCTGGGGGAGAGAGCAGGTCATACAACATGGCAACAAGAGGGCACCGCAGTGACCAAAACTGTCCTGAAGAAGTCATGACTTCACTAATAGTCATAGGATTTTGTCGACTAATTAGTTGATTTAAATCAAGAAATCTGTAATATTGCATTTTCCACGTGACATTTCTTAGGAGGACCTCTTTAAATATAGTGTTTACCACAGATGTGCTTACATTTTTCCTGGGGAAAAGAAATGTATTAAACCAATAAATCTTAGACCATTACAAGAGAGTAATGGTCGACTAATCTACTGAGAGCAGCAATACCAAACATTTTCAAAGATATTACAAGTTACTATATTTGGTCATCATTTAAGATGGAATGAATTGAATAAGTTATCAGTGGAGTATAATGAGGATTTATTTATATTTTTGGTGGGTGGGGCTACACGTTTGTTTACGTCTGGATTACAGAGTGGACATTTAACTCATTCCCCGCCAGCGACAAGTATACTCGTTATTGGCCGCCAATCGTATTACTCGTTATTCGTTATTTGATCGTTATTTCTTTTATTCCCGATCGCATTGAATAGTTTTCGGGACCCCCGATTAATTATGCTGTGGTGGGTTATGTCATGGCCCAAATGGACATACGATCTACCAGATGGCAATCAAATAATTGGAATATTCTTTTTGGAATCTCACCGGCCACAGGTAAGAGCAATTTAACGTCAATTTCGATTGTGCCATCGCCCTGATCAGTGTATGCTGTTGTACTAACGAATACCGTTATTGACAATCAATTAATCAGAAAAGACCCCCCCCCCCCCCCCCCTTCATGCATTCATGATGGAACATAATATACCGATCATATGCATTTGAATATTTAATTGTATAGGGACAAAGTGCCAATGGACTAATATAATATGCATTGCAGCCTATTACTAGCCTCCCAGGAATTACCCTAAACCGCTCTAAAACCACACTTATATTCACCACGGTATAAATCTGGAATGTATGGATGGAAAAATTATTCCCTTTTCACATCTTGAACGATAGATAATCGATGTCAAATGGGCCATAGTATTGCATCCATAGCTATAATATATATATATAGTTATATCCCTGCAAACAAGGTGAGCGACTCCCATCGTTTACAGTGGTGGCAGTAGCTACTACAGGATAAGGCTAATAGCGGGCAGTCAATGAGTTAACGAAGAAACGGGCAACAGGAACAACAAACACCGCCTCATTGCGCTCCCCCCCCCCCCCCAAAAAAACAACCCTGCAGGGCCCAGATGGAAAAAGCCTTGTACAAGACCACTGAAACGACCTCTGATGAGCAAGTGTCACCTTCCTCCGAGGCAGAGACACAGGCACCTCCTGCTGTAAGGACCAACAAGGACAAACGACAACAAAAGAAGAAGAATTCACACCTGGCAGCTGTTTGAGTTTGTTCTCATTTGTGAGCTCCACGTCGTCCTTGTGTGTGCACAGCCTGGTCGCTAGGATACCGTTCCTCTCGATCTTGTGATAGGCACTCTTCAACAGCTTAGCGGTTACTTCCTCTGTGACTCTGTAATAGGATTGGTTCGAGACAGACGAGACGGGATATTGATATTTCTATGTTTGAAAACCTGTCCTGCCGGGTTTGGGATCAAGTCGCTTTCAATAAAACAAAATAAAAAATGGAATTGCTGTTAACTTGCAGATAGAATATCCATTCTCATTTACTTGTCAATAGGTTGGATAGTACAACCCTTTTGACAAACATTTTTCAATATAAAAAAAAAATAAGAGAAATCCCACTTCCAGAGTTCATTGAATTGAAAGGGAATTGATCTTCAACCCTTTTGAGTAGAGGATGGAGGCCATGCTGGAGTTCCAGAGGGGTGCAACCCCCCCCCCCCCCCCCCATTTAGCCTCCACACCGCAGCTACGCTCTACCCCCACGAGGATTTGTTCACAGTACTAATGAAGGATAGGCGTTTCATACAGTACTAATGAAGGATAGGCGTTTCATACAGTACTAATGAAGGATAGGCGTTTCATACAGTACTAATGAAGGATAGGTGTTTCATACAGTACTAATGAAGGATAGGCGTTTCATGCATAGTATTGTATATTATATGGTAACTGAGAACATTGTACATATGTCTATACCGAACACTGTGACCTCATTTTCTTCTTCTAAATGACATGCTATACTATGTTATTTGATACTATCTTGTCTAGCACAGTCTCTGGAGCGTAACAGTAAGAAGCATTTTGTATGAAAGTATTCTGTACTTCTGTATGACAACCATTAAAGAAACTTGAGAAACTTGAAGGATAGGTGTTTCATACAGTACTAATGAAGGATAGGCGTTTCATATAGTACTAATGAAGGATAGGTGTTTCATACAGTACTAATGAAGGATAGGTGTTTCATACAGTACTAATGAAGGATAGGCGTTTCATACAGTACTAATGAAGGATAGGTGTTTCATATAGTACTAATGAAGGATAGGCGTTTCATACAGTACTAATGAAGGATAGGCGTTTCATACAGTACTAATGAAGGATAGGCGTTTCATATAGTACTAATGAAGGATAGGTGTTTCATACAGTACTAATGAAGGATAGGCGTTTCATATAGTACTAATGAAGGATAGGTGTTTCATACAGTACTAATGAAGGATAGGCGTTTCATATAGTACTAATGAAGGATAGGCGTTTCATACAGTACTAATGAAGGATAGGTGTTTCATACAGTACTAATGAAGGATAGGTGTTTCATATAGTACTAATGAAGGATAGGTGTTTCATACAGTACTAATGAAGGATAGGTGTTTCATACAGTACTAATGAAGGATAGGCGTTTCATACAGTACTAATGAAGGATAGGTGTTTCATACAGTACTAATGAAGGATAGGCGTTTCATATAGTACTAATGAAGGATAGGCATTTCATACAGTACTAATGAAGGATAGGTGTTTCATATAGTACTAATGAAGGATAGGCGTTTCATACAGTACTAATGAAGGATAGGCGTTTCATACAGTACTAATGAGGATAGATATTCTTTTTAGTTGGTGTGTTGAACAGGTCTTTTCGTTTTGTTTTTCATGTTGAAAAACTGCTTTTCATTGGAGAGAGCTAGAGTTCAGGAGACCAAACAGACTCCACCATGTCAGAATCTACAGACCCGACACTAGTGCACAGTCCAGTGGAACACACTATTTTAGCAGAGCCTTGAGTGAATGTATAAATGTCAGTATTACAGATTGGAACTAGCAATGCAGCACTGGATATTTCCAGTTTGCCCAAGTCTGGATTCATTATGCCAACATGACGTCGTAAATCCTAGGGTAATATATCTCGACATTTAAAACGGGTTAAGGGGGGCCTAGAGAGAGAGAGAGAGAGAGAGAGAGAGCCATCACTCAACTGTTGTTAACGGTTATGGCCTGAAGGTTGATTTGGTTTTGACAATAGTGATTCCTGAAATCCAGACTTCAGTGTTGCTATTTCCAGTCTGTAGTACTGACATACAGGCTGTATTGAATGAGGCGTGCGTCGTGTTGCCTTCCTGGAACTTAAAACGTATGCATACCAAACAAGGAACAATAAGCAAATAATTAGATATTCACTCATGACAATCACTCGGCAGTCAGTAACCATGAGGTACATTCATTCTAATAATCTGTCAATTAAACCGTTTACTAGGGATGTCCGATATTATCAGCCGATATTGGCATTAAAATGTAATATCGGAAAATATGGGTATTAAAATTCTCTTTGATTCTTTATTTAACCTTTATTTACCCAGGCAAGCATGCAAGAACAAATTCTTATTTATTTATTGTCAAAAGTATGCATAATGTTGTGTTAATTCCACAACAAGAGATATGTAATGTTAATTACCTGAAATTATTCTGTTTTGGGGGGTGGGGGGGGGGGGACCCTGCATATATCTGTATCGGTTGATATCGGTATCGGAAATTAAGAGTTGGACAATATCGGTATATCGGTAAAAAAGCCAATATCGAACATACCGTTTACCCATATTCAAGGTTAACTAACTGATCAATATAAAGACACCATAACCGTTCTAGAGTATCGAACTAGCGTAATCCAGTTGAAACCCATCGTTAAAGAAATCTTAAATTGTGTCCGTTTTACAAGTGTCTTTGAGATTCTTTCTGGCATATAAACAATTATTCCGAGGCAACGTTTTGATTTCTCATCACGTGAGTTTGGTGAATCCAGTTCCTGTCTCCAGGTTAAAGGGGAACTCCAACATTTTGGGAAATTTGCTTATTTAACATCTTCCCTGGAGTTAGACAAGAAGATACATACCTTTTTTGTCTCTGTGCGTGCATTTTAGCTTTGGGAATAGACGCTCCGTTAGCATAGCTTAGCTTCATCACTGGAAGTGAGGCAGGACAGTAGCCTTACAGTGCCTTACAGTGTATTGCAAGGTCTGACATTGACCACATTTGATATGCATGACCTTGGTGGGTTCTAGGTCAACTCCTGAAAAGGGGGTCGATGTCAGACCTTGCAATCAAAAGTTAGGGGGCGCACTGAAATTATGGCAAGGGTTATTAGCCCCCTAACTTTTGATTGCAAAGTCTGACATTGACCCCCTTTTCAGGAGTTGACCTAGAGCCCACCAAGGTCATGCATATCAAGTTTGGTCAATATCAGACCTTGCAATACACTGTAAGGCACTGTAAGGCTACTGTCCTCCCCCACTTCCAGTGATGAGGCTAAGCTATGCTAACGGAGCGTCTATTCCCAAAGCTAAAATGCACGCACAGAGACAAAAAAGGTATGTATCTTCTTGTCTAACTCCAGGGAAGATGTTAAATAAGCTAATTTCCCAAAATGTTGGAGTTCCCCTTTAAGGTACAGACTACCTAGTGGTCAGTCAGTACCGGTCTACCCTCATGTAAAAGGTACCCAGTAGTCATGTAAAGGTACCCTGTAGTCATCGTGTAAACATACCCAGTAGTCAGTCATTACATACCCACCCTCATGCAAACATACCCAGTTGTCATCATGTAAAGGTAGTACGTTAATTAAGCTATGCAGAGCGCAGCCCTTTAGCTTGCCAACGTTAAGATAGCAGGAGCCGTCGGCCAACAAAGATGGTGTTTCAACAAATGGATTCACAAAATGGATAATCATCCAAACGTTATTGAAGCCTCCCGTGAACAGTACGTAGTCAGTACTCTTAACGCAGCAATGTGCACATATGCGCTACGTTATATGCGTAAATGTGCGCCAAGACTCGACAGTACTGAACCAGATTTCTTTTTGCATGATTAAAAACGATGGTTCGAACGACAGTTAGAAAAACCCTGGTGAATGTTTGAATCCCAAAAACAGGAGACAGCTCTAAAAGGTACCCAGTAGTCATCATGTTAAGGCACCCAGTAGTCCATCAATACCTGCCCACCCTCACTGCCTGCAGGAGGGAGATGAAGGACTGGTCCGTCTGCCTCCGTACCTCCATCAGCTCCATGTTGACATGGATCACCTTGCGCCAACTCCGAGCCTGAAGAGATCAGGGTGAGAAGAAGTCACAATGTTACATTCATTCAATCTTTATTTCAACGGGAAATACACTGAGGGCAGCCCTCATTCAGTGTTGCCAAGCCTTATATAAATACTTTTAGTATTACTGGTCTGACCAGTTGTGCATACATTATTAGTACTAATACTGGTCTAATCACAGATATAAATACATTATTAGTACCAATACTGGTCTAATCACCAATATAAATACATTATTAGTACCAATACTGGTCTAATCACCAATATAAATACATTAGTACAAATACTGGTCTGATAACCGATATAAATACATTATTAGAACTAATACTGGACCTGGAAGCAGAAATTGGGCTTTTCCTTTCCCTTGGAGACGGGCGGTAACTGGAGGAAGTCCCCACACACAATCAGCTGGATGCCTCCAAACGGCTCTGTGGACCTCTTCACCGACCTACAACAAAGATTGTTGTAAAACAATGATTGTTTTATTCTATGATAAGATACCATGTATTATTCTACAATAAGATAGTCTTTTATTCTACGATAAGATACTAGGGATGTGCAAGGATATCTGGTTAGCCAGGTTAACCAGTGATTTAAAATTAACCAGATATATATATTTTTTTTTATCCACTTTTTCTCCCATCCCAATTTAGTCGTGCCAATTCACCCCTCGCCTGTCTTGATCGTTGCTCGCATGTGCCCCCCACTGGTCGGTCGTAGGGAGTGTTGAAGAATCTATCGCATGTCCCCTCCGATACGCGTCTATACTTTCCGTAGCCGCATTTCTGCAGGACTCTCTCTGATTGGCCACTGACATGTTTGCCCAATCGTGTGACGAGCTGTGTCTTTGCCCATTTCCGCGTCGAACAGCCTGCAAACTACCTGCCGTTCTATCGTCATGCTCTAAGTCTAAGACAAACTCTAACCGTAACCAACTTCGAAAGAGTGCCTAAGCTTAACCGTCGAAAGAACTTGCCGTCACACTCTAAGACAAACTCTAACCTTAACCTACTTCGAAAGAGTGCCTAAGCCTAACCAGTGTAGAAACTGGCGTCGGCCAATCAGAGAGAGTCCTGCAGAAATGCGGCTACGGAAAGTATAGACGCCTCCGATACATGCAGAGTCAGCCAGCCACTTCTTTTCACCTGCCAGCGCGGACTCTCATTGGCGAGGTGTAACGTGTGGGAGGCTCACACTACCCTCGACATCTCCCGTCCTTGCTGTGCAGGCGCCCTGACCGACCTGTAGGAGTTGCTGTTTACAACAACCAGATTACCACCCATCAACTCCCCTCCCGCTGACTCTGCCAAGAGTCAGTATGAAGGCCGGCGGCAACGCTGACAGCATACCGGTGTCTCGCACGTTGGTGACAAGCGCTTAGACCGCTGCGCCACCCAGCCGCCCCTTAACCAGATACTTTTTTTTTAATCTACTTTTTCTCCCATCCCAATTTCGTATTGTCCAATTCTACCCTCCACTGTCTCGAACGTTGTTAGGCCATGCCTCCCACTGGTCGGCTGCAATGTGGACGAAGCCTTGCATCACGTGTCCCCTCCGGTACTCGAGGAAGCAGCCGTCGCATCTTTTCACCTGAACAGCGCGATCTCTCAGCGGCGAGGGTCTGCGTGGGAGGGACACGCCGCCCTCGTTGTTTCCCCGATTCTGCTGCGCAGGCGCACCAACCGACCTGTAGGAGTCGCTGTCCACAACGTCCGATCCCCACCCACCAGCTTCCCACCCCCTAATACTGCCAATTGTATTAGTATGAACGACCAGCCAAGCTGGTAGCAATGCCGAGAGCTGGGCTCGAACCCAGCATCTCCCGCATTAGTGGCGAGAGCCTTGCCCACTGCGCCACTTAGCCGCCTTAACCAGATATTCTTCACACAGGCTAATTCACATTTTTATATAACGTTTTGTATTCATTTTATAGGGTGATAGTGCATTGGTTCGGAACGTGAAGAATCGGTGCTCAGCTGGAACCGAACATTTTTCGTTTTTTCCGTGTGAACCGCGACATCATCAGTGGGCTTGTCGTATTCTAGGACAAGCGAAAACGGCGAACAGCAGCGGTTTGGCATTGCACTCAATCGATCCATACAACAGGAAGCGATTTGCGACTGATCTCAAAATGAGATTAGATTCCAATGTATTATTATACAGCACAAGTACAATACACCATCCAACCAGAGTGGATAAATAAATGCTTCAGAAATAAATATGCATGGAGAAAGGCTTAGTGAGCCTCGGCGCGCAAGCACACACACGTACGTACTGCATATACGTTCTAAATGAATCGTTCCAGCAACGTAGGCTTCTATTATTCTAATGACTTGTTTTATTGGGCATCATAGTCGTAAGTCCTACTGTAGAACATGACATTAGCATGATGCCTTCTGATTTATTAATGCAAATACTGAAGACGCCGCAATTGGCTCTTGACAAGTGTAAATTATGGATTAGTCAGATGCAGTGAACGTCGGACCCTTTAGCTCTACTTAGTGCAGCTGCCTGTGGATCCTATAGTCCCAGGTTCAAATCTCCCAGTTTGACATGTTTTTTTTTATTTATTTCTCATTAATTTATGCATTTCTTTATCCACTCTGGTTGGATGATGTATTGTACTGTATAATGACAATACATTGGAATCAGATCTCATCTTGAGATCGCTACCTGTTGAGTGGATCAGCATGGTGCAATGCCAAACCGCCGAAGCAGTTTTATATAGGGCACATTTTGCCACTGTCGTGTTCATATGGTTGCGTTTATGGTTGAGTAACGCCCCCCCGCTGATGACAGGACGGTGGAACGTTGGTTCTCCTTAAATAGGTGTAAACGCGGGCTGGTTCGCCAGAGAGCACCAAGGTTCAGACTCGAGAATGGAGCAGGAGCTTGAACCGGAGCCCTGCCTGTGTGAAAGGGGCTTGAGAGAGAGAGAGGGTATGTGTGTGTTCGCCACACTATGAGGCGATGCTAAATTACAGGTAATCTCTCAGTGTTGTGCGTGGGCTGAACGAACATCCGGCCCTTTGCACAAGTTATATTTTGGGAAGGGAGAGTTTTGAATAAAATTCTGCACGGAAAAAAAAATTTCTGCACGCACGTTCCGGTGGTGGTTAACGTACCGTTGCATTCGTTCGGTACACAGCGTGTACTGAACCGAAGGTTCAGCACTGAAACGGTTCAGTACGGATACGTGTACAGTTACACCCCTAGTGGGAGTGGTTAAGGTTAGTGTTATGGTAAGGGGTAGGTTCATAAACAACCTTATTAGGTGAAAATGATGAGTTACAGCTTTGCAACTATAGGTAAAACAAAAGAAGTCATGACTCCCACATCCAAAATTAAGCGCATCCTACAGGCGCAGAATTTTGAAGCAGTAATCCACGCATTTGTGACTACTAGGCTGGATTACTGCAATGCACTTTATATAGGGGAGAGTGGATCCTTGGTTGCTCGCCTTCAGATGGTGCAGAACGCCACTGCACGTCTTTTAACTGGCACTCTTAAATATGAGCACATCACCGATTTTATCCTCACTCCACTGGCTCCCCGTGCATTTTAGGATTAATTAAACAATTATTTTAAAGCTCTTCGTGACCTTGCCCCACCCTACCTCTCTGAGCTGTTGCATTTCTATACACCTTCCCGCTCTCTCAGGTCAGCTGACCAGCTCCTCCTTGTAGTGCCTAAAACTAGGCGTAAGCTCAGGGGGGACCGTGCTTTCTCCGTTGTCGCCCCCAAAATGTGGAATGAGCTGCCGCTGCAGATTAGGCAGGCCTCATCACTGTCCCATTTTAAAAGCCTCCTTAAGACCCACCTTTTCTCTCTGGCTTTCGACACCATGTAGCTTGTTGATTTTATGATCTTATTGTTTTATTGTGTTATCGTTGTATAGTTTGTTACCGTGTCCTTTGCTTTTAAATACTTTTAAGTACTCTCATCCATTTAAATGTTTATTGTTGCCTATGTTTATCTTTTTTTAGTACCGTCGTTCTTTTATCTATTTTTTTTAGTGCTGCTTAAAGTTTTTTTAATATGCTCCCTCTGTACAGCACTTTGTGCCCCTGTTGCTGTTAAAGCGCTTTATAAATAAAGTTGGATTGGATCCTTCCGGGCTATGAGATCTAGACACTACCCACCACCACAAAACATGTCTTATGGCATAGTTAGCATCACTCCCTAGCATTCACATCATCTCACCTGGCTATGGATTCCAGCTTGTCAAAGAAGGGGGCGTCGACCATAGAGATCTCATCGATGATGAGGTGACGACAGCTGGTCCAGTGCTGCAGGACGCCGGGCCTCTGGGCCAGCTCTATGCACTGTTCTAAGGGGGCAGAACCCGACCCAATGCCTAGAGGGACAGGACATTCATTACAAATGGAGACATGTTTTTGTTATCCAGTTGATTGTGCTCTTGATATAATATTTATAAGGAATGCCAATAATATCCATAAAAACACAACACAGAAAGCATAAGCACTGCACGGGCTGACCTTCGAATTTTTTTTTGGAATAATTCGGAGCTTCGAGATAAAAAATAAATTATAAATACTTTTTTTTTTCGTTTATTTTTTTTTGTTGTGGGACTTGTACAGCACTTTGTTCAACTTTGTCAGTGCTGTAAAGTTTAAACCTTAGACAAACAAAACACTTTGCTTTCATGAAATATTGTAAGCCGTCATTTGAGGCTTTATAAAAGCAGCACAATGAACACATCTGTCAGTGCCGAGTCTGACCTCATCTTAAATAACAAACAGCATTGCTTGTTGTAATTAACAAAGAGAGGCAGAGTTGATTTTGCAAACATTTTTTTTTTTTTTAATATATTCAAAATTTATTTTCATATTCGAATCCCATGCCCATCGAACGAAGCTTTGAAGTATTTAAGACGGCCCTAAAGAACACCCACATTTTAGCAGATGACGTTTCTTACGGACTGACCAGCAAAGTTGTGTAGCGTCGTTCCACCGATGTGACAGGCAGCCACTCCTGTGCTGGCTGTGGCATAGGTACTCTTGGGAGGCAGAGATCCCACAATCCTTTTCAACAGGAAGGACTTCCCTGTGCCTGAACACAAACATTGCATTCAGGTGGTGTTTTTTATTTATTTTTATGACTAACAAAACAAACAAACATTAAGGCTATACAACAAAGTAAAGACGACTAGATGGTAGACAGGATTCTATACAACAAAGTAAAGACGACTAGATGGTAGACAGGATTCCATACACAATTCTTGGGTTCATGATTCGATACAACCACAATAAGGAGGAGTTGTAACGTTAAAGTTGTAATGTTATATCAAGCTAATCAATTGCATACAAAATGGTGATGCGCCCTCTGACGGATTTAGCCGATTTCTAGAAAGGGACATTGCTGTTCAGTGTATGCCCTTGATTATTTCTCAGGGGGGCCTCCTGAAGCTCCAGGTGTCAAAGAGAGCTGCTGCCATAGGGTGGGCTCGTTACGGACAAAGGGAGTGACCCTAAAGCTGCAGGTGTCACAGAGAGGTGCTGCCGTAGGGTCACCTTGGGCTGGTTATGGACAAACAAGAGTGACCGCGTGGTCACAGACAGGCGTTGGCGTAGGGTGGGCTCGTTACAGACAAACAGAGTGACCGTTTGGTCACAGACAAAGAGAGGCGTTGGCGTAGGGTGGGCTCGTTACAGACAAACAGAGTGACCGTTTGGTCACAGACAAAGAGAGGCGTTGGTGTAGGGTGGGCTCGTTACGGACAAACAGAGTGACCGTTTGGTCACAGACAGGCAGGGATGTAGTATGAATTGGTCCATTTCGAAATAAAATGGTCTCACATAATATGGGCAATATGAACAATTCCTATATTTAAACTATTTAATATTGGGGGGGGGGGGGGGGGTCACATAGGTGAGGCAAATTATTTTGTGAGGGCAGACATCTTCAAAACTCTTGATGGATGATAGCACTCGGGGTAAGGAGGAACACGACTATCAGGTCCATCTTGATGGATGATAGATCTCGGGGTAAGGAGGAACAGACTGCGTACCGGCACTTCCAGTGAAGAAGACATTCTTCCCACTCAACACAGCACTGAGGACGGCAGCCTGTTCTTTGCTCAGCTTGCGGGACGTCGGCAGAGACAAGACGGGTCTTTTACTGGGGAGGAGGCCCTTCATCTGAAACGGCAGGATATTCAGAGAACCAGTCACACACACACTTCATCTGAAAAACGATAGCCTATAGCGTCTAGAGAAGCGGCATTGTGATCCAAGGAGCGACGGGAAAGTCTGTGTAGGGAAAGTGAATGAATAACATGATCCTGCACCCAAAACACAAATACATTCGATTTTTGATCCTGCCCCCAAATACCACTGATGCGCTCTCAGAGACTTAACCTGAATCCTATCGTTCTGTTGTGAGGAGGTATAGGTGACATTTTTGCAAGTAACCTTCCCAACTGATCAAATAGGCTGTTCTCTTCCTACTGGTTTTATTGCAAACAGAGTGTGTGACCAGAAGATCTGGGCGGGAGAAGTAGAAACATGTGTTCTTCTCCATTAGAGATTTAATATCCTTCTGTGTAAAAATAAATGAATCAAGTTGCTTCACTTTCTGAGTAACACATTGCTGTCAATATAGGATCAAGTGCCAGTCTCGAAGACCTCCATTTAAATAAATGTATACTAAGTGAATGATGGTCACTATGAGATAAGATAAGATATTCCTTTATTGATCCCCTTGGGGAAATTCAGGCATCATAGCAGCATGGGGGAGGAGGGAGGAGAGGTACAGGTAGTAAAAAAGCAGTGTAAACAATATAACAAATCAATATACTTAACATAATTAACTCTGGACATGTGCATAATGGTCAACAAGGTGCAAGATGAGGGTATGTATGCCTTCTCAGTTATATTTGCCCTACAATAAATAGTTCCAGTATATAATCTAATCCAATAATCTAAATCTAATATATAGTCTAAAAATGCTAAATATATGATCTGATGAAGTATACAGTATTCACATAAGGTGCGGTATGCATAAGGTGATGCACGATATATCGGCCGAAATGGCAGTTTTTTTTTTTTTTTTTTTACACATCGGTATCGGTCTGATATCAAGATTGGGCATATATTAAAAAAATATATGGGGGTATGAGTCTGTGATAGGGCTGAGCCCAAACGTTTGATCGTTACGTTGGTGTTCAAATTCTAAATCAACAGAATTAAAAAAAAAAAAAAAAAAAAAAAAAAAAAAAAAAAAAAAAATCTTTCTTTATATATTTTTTGTGTCTATTCATTCTGTTTAAACCTATGAGGTTTTTCTTCACAGTTGCAGATAAAGATTAGGCTACACTAATATTATAGTATTATACTATTATAGTATATGACTTGTCATACACATTTTTATATATTTTTTTTTAATTAAAAACGAAGGTTGGAACGTCCGTTAGAAAAACCCTGACGAAGTTCGAAGCCCAAAAACAGGCTTCGGGGACAGCTCTAGTCTGTGACTGAACGTGCTTCTCATCTTGACTAGCTCGTCGTAGAGGGGGTGGTATCTATCGCTGAATGAGGTAACACAAGGTGAATGAGCCTATGGCCCACTGATGAAAGCCCTTGCATTTGCAGCATTACCAAATATTATGGACTGGGTGTCTGTGGAGACAAGATCTTGCTTAAAATATGTAATTAAAGTACTAATCGACCACAGGGAAAAAGGTTACATTGTATACTGTATGCTCTGTTGTAGCCATAAGTATGTACTAGTGTAGTGGTGAGAGCACTCACCCATTAACCTTATGTAGTGTGGTTGTGAAAGGGTTAACCCTTTGTCGTGTGGCAGTGAAAGGGCTGTATTGTCACAGTGAAAGTGTTACCCCTTTGGTAGTGTGGTAGTGAAATGGTTAATATTGGTGCAATTCCTCAACACAGATGCTCCATTTCAGTGCGATACCGGAATACGAGTGTTGGTACAAGTGAATCCTGTGTGGTGTGTGTGCATACACGCGTGTTTACAACTCACTGGGCTGGAGTCACAGTCATCCCTCGACCTTTTGACCTGCCTTCCTGTCCCCGCGATCATCTTATTGGTTCCGTCCGCCAGTCCTCCTCCTGCGTTCGTCATTTTCCCCCTCAGCTCATTGGCTTTCTGGACGTCCTTCTGCTGCAGGGGGCTAATGGTCTCAAAGCTGCGGGGCAGGCCGGCCTTCAGCTTCTCTCTGCCGTTCAGGTGTTTGCTGGTCTGCCAGGCCTGGTGTTTGATGCCCAGGGTCTTGAGGAAGACATTCAGTCGGTCGGGGGGGCAGTCGGAGATAAGGATCTGGTTCAGAAGGAGGCATCGCGTCAACCCTTTCACTACCAAAGGGTTAACCCTGTCACAATCACACTACAGAAGGTTAACCCTTTCACTGCCACACTAGACGGTTAACCGTGAAAGGTTAACCTTGTGTAGTGTGGTAGTGAAAGGTTAACCTTCTGTAGTGAAAGGGTTAACGATTAATTAATTAATACCACAATATATTTTCGTAAAGGGAAAGCAGGGCAAACACAGGTGCAGCTAACAACATTATAATGGGTCCAATTGATAAGGTGTGCCACTGAGCCAACATTGGCAGTAGCCTAATTAATCGCACTGCATTCTTGTATGTTGCAATATCCATCCTGGTATTAATTTCAAACCCTGAAGGTAGGCAAATGTAATGCATTTCAGGGTGGTATATATCTAATCCAAATGCCAAGCAAAGGATTTGGCCACATTTGTGACCCAATTGCCTGATACTTTAAATGATGGATCTGGAAATTGGTATACTAATGTCAACTAATATACTAATGTCAATTAAACTATCATTACACCTGGGTAAAACAGAATCCATTCTCTTTGGATCAAATAGAAAACGCAGCAAGGCCAACGGCTTCTCTACAGTGGGGGACATTATTGTCACAAGGAAAGATGAAATGACCTACCTGGGTTCCATCCTAGAGGCAAATCTTTCATGTGACAAAATGGCAACCAATGTAATAAAAAAAAAAAAAGTCAACCAACGAACTAGATTCTTGTACCGGATCTCCTCTCTGGTAAACAAGAATACCCTGAAGACTCTGGCAGGAGCACTCATTCAAGGGTACTACGAGCACTTCATGGTATCAAAGCACCTCAAAACAAGGCTACTGTACAAACATCACAAAACAAACTGGTCAGACTACTGCTTGGCCTTACTCACAAAACCCACCTTACCCCTGCACATTTTGACAACCTAGGATGGCTTAGAGAGTAGCGGACAGAGTACAGCAACTTGCAATGGGCCTGGTCTCTACAAGATACACTACACCACTGGGATACCCATGTACATACTACCCATGTACATACTTCCCAAAGGTCAGTGAATTCCACTCCCACAACACCAGAGGGAGTTCCACAAATCATGTTCAAGCCAGATTTGGCTCAAACAAGGGACTAAACACGTTCGCAACTATGCAACAATAATGTGGAACGCCCTACCCAAAACCGTGAAGGAATGTGAATCCCTACCCACCTTCAAACCCGCTCTCAAAGAGCACCTACGGGTGGCTGCAATTACACATACAATTTCGCAGAGTAAATAGTACTCAAACTGAGTACCAATTTACTCAGTTTGAGTAAAATCTACTCTGCGAAATTTACTGTGTAGAAACGGGCCCCTGTAAATGTCCAAATACTCCAGTCCTTCTACTCCAGAGCTGTAGAGAGCATCTTGACTGGAAACATCACTGCCTGGTATGGAAACAGCACGGCACAGGACAAGAAGGCTGAGCGTACTACCGGTATTGCACTACCCCCCCTGCAGGTCCTATACAACAAGAGGTGCAAATCCAGAGCCTGCAGAATAATGAAAGACCCTCACCACCCCAACAACAGCCTGTTCCAGCTGCTGAGGTCAGGCAGACCCCTGCGAACCCCAGCTACTAGGACAGAGAGACTTCGGCTCAGCTTCTTCCCCCAGGCCATCAGAGCCTTGAACACTGAACTCTCCACACACAAGACACGAACGCTGTACACGCTCGCACACTAGCAGCCACTTTAACATGAGCAAGCACACACTCATGCTGCACACGCCCACACTTAGGAAGGGTCACTTTAAAAATAGTATAGTAACAGTGTATATGCACTACCAAAGGACCTAGCATGTCCTCCATGCTCTGTAAATAACTTATGTACAAATACCGATATGCCCTACTATGTTACCCGTTTATTGCACAATGTTGTTTTATTGGATTCTATTATATGTTGTTGCTACTGTATTGCACATCGTTGCGGGCAAGACCACCCGCATTCCATTGTATACTTGTATGCCGTGACAAATAAAACTCTTGACTTGACCCCCCCACCAATGTACAGTTTCTTCCCCTTCGGATCTATATATTTTTTATGATCTCTTTTTACTACACAGTTCTGTATATCCGTTTGTTGTGCATGTCATAAATGTCATGATGAATTGAAAATGGGGCACCCCGATGTAAACAAGACGAAAGTCTTTCTCTGGTCTGCATCCTCTTAGCAGTTTGTTTTGTATTGAGCCGTACTGTATTGTACCCATTCTGCAATCTGTTAAGGCCTAACTAAATCGGCAGGGTCGGTCGGCAACCTGAAACCAACTATTAATTTTGTTAGGCCTAATACAGTTAATCAACAACAGGTGGGGGGGGGGGGGTATACCATGGATGTATAATGACGGGTGTGTATTAAACCTCATCGGACAACAGAACAAACCTGTATGCTTTCGGGGAGTAACTTGACGGTACACTTCCCATCTCGGGCAAACTTTGTGAACAGTTTGAACTCTTTCATTGTGTAATTCTGTGGGGCCTTCCCGTCGTGGATGCGTAGAATTATTTCTTGGAACTCGTTGCGGCCCAGAAACACGGAGGCTTTTCGAATGACCTGCCGTTTGATCGCCTGTCCAGCTCCATTCAGTCGCTCCACTGCTACACAGCACTGGAGCTGCGGCCCCTCGTCCCCTTGGAACATGCTGGAGGAAGTGCAAATGTATTAGATGCTTATTTAACGTAAGTGCTTCTCTCCCACCCACGGCCCTCCTAATGTACAGTCTCCTCCCCATCATATGTATACTCTCTGTCAGGATCTATGGGTAACAGTATATTTGCATATCATATCACAAATGTAACAGTACTATATACCTGTATGTCATGTATGTCCCTATGCCACAAATGTCATGATGTCATGCATGGTGTGTATGTCATAAATGTCACTATGAATTGAAAATGGGGGACCCTGATGTAAACAAGACAAACGTCTTTCTCTGGTCTGCATCCCCTTAACAATTGTATGTATTGAGCCGTACTGTATTGTACCCAAGTTATCATTCATTCATGCTACTCTGTAGGTTACTGTACGGTGTTTAATGATAACACTTAAAACCGAATACCTCTTTCCTGACTTTTAGTCACACATATGCAATCAACACAATAGCGTTAGTCTCTACTCTACTCGCATACAATCGACATTCATTCAAACATTTAACAGTTAGGTTAAATCATGAAATCTCTCGACGCGGGTCGTCTACTTAACATTCGCGAATACAGTAAACGTAGTGAGAATACGTTAGCTAACTAAACTCGTACACATTTAAACAAAACTGAACCAAAACAAAGTAGTGGAATTTACTCTTACCTCTTTATATAAAAAGTCAGTTATTCAATGATTAATTTGATGACTTGTCTCCTCCGCTTTGTTTAGCTGCGTCTCCAAACTCACTCTTCCCGATGAAACAAAATGCCAATTTAAAAAAAATAGGCCAATGGCTATGGGACGTTTTCAACCAATCAGAAGAAGGATATTTAACATTTGAGCCAATAACGGACGAGACTCTGCCCACACCTCGGCAAGACTGACCAATCATGGAAGCCTTGGGAAGCAGACGTCATTGATTTTCGAAAAGCACATGGCCTGCCTTCCCCTCCCAGCTGTGACGTACAGGCGTAGAGACGAAGGTTATTCTATAGTTGCGTGCTTACGAAACCAAGCCGCATTTCTCGGAGACGCTCTCTGATTGGCACTGACTGACGCTCTCTGATTGGCCACTGACGCGTTTGACCAATCCGTGACGAGCTGTGTCTTTGCCCATTTCCAAACAAACAGCCTGCAAACTACCTGGCGTTCTATCGCCATGCTCGAGTCTAAGACAACCTCTAACCTTAACCAACTTCGAAAGAGTGCCTAAGCTTAACCGTCGAAAGAACTTGCCGTCACGCTCTAAGACAAACTCTAACCTTAACCAACTTCGAAGAGTGCCTAAGCTTAACCAGTGTAGAAATAGGCTTGGTTTCGTAATCACGCAGACCGATGTTGCCACAAGGCGGCCATCTTGCTGCAGGGCAGAACGCCCACTAGGCGGCGTCTATACTTTCCGTAGCCGCATTTCTGCAGACCCCTCTCTGATTGGTTGAGCCCATTTCTGCTGGGAGGTACTTCCTGGTTATAACTGTCCAGGGGAGGAGTCACTTTAAAGAGACAGTGTCTATTTTACTGTGATTGATTGATTGATTGAAAACTTTATTAACAGATTGCAGAATGGGTACAGTACAGTACAGCTCAATACATACAATTGTTAAGGGGATGCAGACCAGAGAAAGACTTTCGTCTTGTTTACATCAGGGTCCCCCAATTTTCAATTCATCATAACATAAATGTATGACATACCAGATCTACAAATATACAGTACTGTTTATGAGTACAAAAATAGTCTAAAAATAGAGGGGAAGAAACTGTACATTAGAGGAGGTTGGGGGGGGTCTCTCTTTCCTTCTCTCTCTCTCTCCCTCATTATGAAATGATAATGCAATGAAAACCTATAAAACCCATGATTACAGTTGTTAAAAGGATATCTACAGAATAACTTGATGTTACCAAATATGCATTATTTAGTAAATAGGTACAGTACGTAGGTACGTTTTGCAATTATGCCACAACAATGTGGAACGGCCTACCCACAGCCGGAAAAAAATGTGAATCCCTGCCCTCCTTCAAAAACGCTCTCAAAGAGCACCTACCGGTGGCTGCAATTCCAAACTGGCCCCGGTAAATGTCCAAACCCCCCCAGGCCCCCACCCACCCCCCTCCAAAGTACAGTTTCTTCCCCCCTCTAATGTATATATTTTTTATGATCTCTTTCTCTTAAACAATACTGTATATTTGTATATCTTGTATGTCATAATGTCTGGATGAAACAGTACTGTATATCTGTGTGTCATGTATGTCATAAATGTATGAGGATAATTGTGTTGTTAGATGTATGAAGATAATTGTGTGATGTTAGATGTATGATAATTGTGTGTTGTTAGATGTATGAAGATAATTGTGTGATGTTAGATGTATGATAATTGTGTGTTGTTAGATGTATGAAGATAATTGTGTGATGTTAGATGTATGAAGATAATTGTGTGATGTTAGATGTATGAAGATAATTGTGTGATGTTAGATGTATGATAATTGTGTGTTGTTACTTAGATGTATGAAGATAATTGTGTGATGTTAGATGTATGACCAGAGAAAGTCTTTCGTCTTGTTTACATCAGGGTCCCCCATTTTCAATTCATCATAACATATGACATTTATGGCATACAGGTATATAGTACTGTTACATTTGTGACATATACGATATACAAATAGGGAGAGAGGGAGAACTCTGAGGACAGGAGCAGGGCTCTGAATCTGCGTTTTGTGAACATGTAACAGCAGGGCCGCGAGGGTAGAGACGTCACCCATCTTATGTCTCAACTGATTCCTGAGCTTCTGGGGAGAAAGAACTTACCGGAGCCCCTGGCCATTGCACCCCTAACCCTAACCCCAGACAGCTGCACAGCCTCATTACATCCTCCAGGTACCAGGATAAGAGCCAGGATCAGGAGTCTTGCCAGAGAAAAGAAGGAGTTGCTTTACATGAGACATCGCATCTATATTTTCCCTGACTACAGTAAGGCAATGCATGACAAACACTGTAGTTTCATCATCACTGTAAAGAAGAAACTGCGGGCAAGGGGGTTTGAGTACGCCCTGCGTGGCAGCACACCTGAAGTGAAGACTGAGGGCAAATGGAAGAAGTTCAACTCTCACGAGGAGGCAGAGGCCGTCTGGATGCCATCATCAGTGAACTCTTCCTTGAATTCCACAGGATAAACTACACTACCTAACTATTCCAATAGCAATGCTGGTTTAAGTATAGATATCCTCCCTCCAATTAGCAGCAATTAGCTTCTCAAATATCTGTTTACATGTTTAAGGGAAAATATGAAACGGTCATGAATTACCATTGAAATCCAATAGTGTTAAATGAAAATGACTTCGCGTTGAAAACGGTGCTGAAGTGTGCAGGTGAGAGGAGCTCTGAGTCTCAGTTCTGAGTCCATTTATGAACCACATGAGAGAAAAGCTAGAGGTCACACAGGCTTAAGACAGCTGCCTGCTGTTTATTCTTTTGACTGTTTCTTTCTTTTCTTCTTGATATTTTTATTATTTGTATATGTTGTTGTTTAAAAGAAGACTTGCTGAATCTATAATAAATGGTTAATAAAAAAAACATTTGAAACAATAACTTCTTTGAGCAAGGTACATCAATATTTTGTAAAAGTATAAAAAAGAGAATATGAAAAGATTTTGTTTTTCAGTGTAACATAAGTAACCTTCAAACTGACTATAGGGCTTAAACCACTACACCTTGTATTCAACATCCTTATATTTAATGGTTATCGTGTGCAGTATCACAATTAATAAAACGATAACACATCATAACGATAACTCAAACAAGGGACTAAACACGTTTAGCAATTATGCCACATCAATGTGGAACGCCCTACCCAAAGCTGTAAAGGAATGTGAATCACTACCCACTTTCAAAACCACTCTCAAAGAACACCTACGGAAGACTGCAATTTGAAACTGGCCCCTGTAGGGGAGCTCCAGTAGCTCACCGCGTACCTCGAGCGCTATTTCGTCGCCGGGGACAACCGTGCTCGTCACGGATCTGGGGTTTAGCGAGTTCGAATCCCGGACTGCAGCCGTGCCTTTCCCAGAGTGTCTTCCCCCCCATCTGTACCCCTTCAGCCTGTTTCTGTCGGTCATTCTTGACCAGAGTAAATGCGATAAACGCAAAAAAGAGCCAGCGGAATGGCCAAAGTTTTAAAAAAAGAAACTGGCCCCTGTAAATGTCCTAACACAACCCCCTCAATGTACAGTAAATTAGCAAGTATGGTTGTCAATATTCCAATGTAGTTTTGTTTGTACAGTTGTACAGTGTATGTCCCCCACCCACCCCTCCCACCAACCACCTCCATTGTACAGTCGCCCCCCGCCCACCTATACCCAACCTCCTCCAATGTACAGTTTCTACGTCAAATGTATATACTCTCTTTTCTGGACTCTTTTTATATCACAAACAGTACTGTATTTGCAAGTCTGGTATGTCATAAATGTATAGATGTAGCAGTACTGTCTATCTGTATGTCATGCATGTCATATATGTTATGATGATTTGAAAATGGGGGACCCTGATGTAAACAAGACGAAAGTCTTTCTCTGGTCTGCATCCCCTTAACAATTGTATGTATTGAGCTGTACTGTACTGTACCCATTCTGAAATATGTTAATAAAAATTTCAATTAAATTCAATTCAATCATTCACCAGGCCAATATACAGATTACAAAACATACATTCAAAACAAAAAAATAGTACATTTACAAACCAATGATCTTCTAGATAGACACTAGAAAGATATGCAGCCAGTATGAGCTTCTAGAGTGAGAGACAGTAGGATCTATCAAATATCCACACGTGTCCTTCTGGGTTTAGATGTCCACGTTTATTTAGTAGGAATAAAAGAACAAAATGCACAATATTCAATGAATGGTCATTTTTCCTAAGCGAAGAGACGGACCCAAATCCCACAGTAATGACCAAAATAACCAAAGGTGATCAAATACAATGGTTGCATATTGTTGTCCAACCTACCCAGAGTATGCAAATAAAGAGTTTGACTTCCCCACATGCAAAGGAACAGAGGTATTGAAGATGGGAATCAAATATGTGAATATGCAAATATCCAATCAGACAAACTTTACCCCGGTAGGCTATAAACGGTGTCCCTCAGAACAATGATAGAGTGACTGAGTGAATATAACTCCTAATGACCTCATCTTTCACAACTCAGCATCTTCAAGATCAATTTAAATCCAAAACCCTGAGTAGAGGAGCTGTGAATGTCACTGATCTCTACTTCAGCTCACAAAACTCAACCTCCCCAAAGTGATGTAACGTAAGTCCAGGATAGAGAGGCTGAGTGAATGTGGTGTTGACTCTGTGCAGGAGGGTCATGGTGTCAGAGACGCTGTAGAAGGACAGAGTACCTGCCCCGTGATCCAGGTACACTCCTATTCTGGAGGACCGGGGGCCCGGTACTGTTATTCTCTTGTTATTGTGTGTGAAGTTGTAATCACTTTGTCTGCACTCTAAAACCCAGGATTTGGAATTTAATCCAAATACACAGTTCGTCCAGCCGCCTGTTCTATTAATGTCTTTGTAGGAGGCTGCTACACAAACCCCTTCACTCCACTCCACCTCCCAGTAACAGCGTCCAGTCAGACCTTCTCTACCCAGAACCTGAGGCAATCTAATAAATCTTTCTCTGTGATTAGGATATGATTGCTCTTGCTGCATCCGTGTTGCTTTTCTGTTCCCCTCAGACAAAGACAGACTTGTGTTTGCTGTGTTTGGGTCCAGGGTGATCAGAGAGGAATATTGTAAGAAGTCAGCTCTGGTCTTGGGCTCTGGTAAAACATTAACTGCATTCGCTGTTGTTGAGATTCTGGGCCACTGCTCTTTCAGAACGTCCTGTAGTTTGTCTCTCAGCTCAGACACGACCTCAGTCACATCTGCAAAGTACAGGAGAGGAAGGACACTGATGCTGGGTAAGTCTGTAGACTCACTGGGACTGGAGAGGGAGGGGTAACTCTGTAGAAAGTGGATGTGGTCCTCTGTGTGTGAGAGCTGCTCCAGCTCAGTGGCTCTCCTCCTCAGGTCCGCTATCTCCTGATCCAGTCTCTTCTGCAGTTTTTCAGCCTGAGTCACGGTGGTCCTCTGTTGGGCTCTGATGACCTTCTTCAGCTCAGAGCACCTCGTCTCCAGGGAGCGTATCAGCTCAGTAAACATTCTCCCACTGTCCTCCACTGCTTTATCAGCAGAGCGATTGAGAGAATCAACAGCCTGTTGGGCCTCTTTGAGTCGCTTCTCTCTCTCCTGGGCTCTCTGGTGGACTTTCTGCTGACTCATGCCAAGCTCTTTCTGTCTCTCCGTCCTTTCTGCTGCAGCTAAGACTGTATCATGGCCTTTATGTTCATCCATGGAACACAAATAACAGATGCACTGCTGATCAGTACGACAGAAAACATCCAGAATCCTGTCATGACGAGAGCAGGTGTTCTCCTGAAGCCGTGTGGAGGCTTTGACCAGCTTGTGTTTCTTTAACGGAGCTACAGTATGATGAGGCTGGAGGTGAGTTTCACAGAAAGAGGTCAGACATACCAGGCAGGACTTGAGGGCTTTCTGCTTTCTCCCAGTGCAGACATCACAGGCCACATCTCCAGGTCCAGCATAACAGTGATCAGGAGGAGCAGCTTGGAGTCCTGTCTTCATTAGTTGTTCTATCACTTCAGCCAGCATGTTGCTTTTCTTCAGAACAGGCCTCGGAGTAAAAGTCTCCCTGCACTGGGGACATGTGTAGATCCCCCTCTGATCATCGTGATCCCAGCAGTCTGTAATACAGCCCATACAGTAGCTGTGTCCACAGGGAATAGTTACCGGATCCTTCAGTACATCCAGACAGAGAGAACAGCAGCACTGGTCCCGGTACAGATCAACTCCTTGCTGCGCCATTTTATTCTACAAAGACAAAGACAAGAGTGAACTCTGATCGTGTGGGTGGGAGGTGCTTCCTGGTTATATAGTGAATGAAGAAACACACTCCAGACACCCTGAAACAGACAATTCTCGAAGACACTGATGTCACGAGACCGCCGCCATCTTGGTATAGGGGGACCATACGGATTTCTACCATCAAATCCATGCATTGAGCTCCGTTTTTATTACATGTTTTATCACATTCTTGTTCATTTCATAACATTTTCATACGATTTGTTAATATTGAGGCCAACATGGCATTTCACTATTTCGAAAGTCTTTCTGGTGATTCTAAGGCGAGATATGAGTCAAAGAAACTCCCCCTGATTACCACGACCCAGGTCCGGACTGGCCATCGGGAGCACCGGGAGTTTTCCCGGTGGCCTGGCCTGCACAGATTTATATAAAAAAAAAAAAAAAAAAAAAAAAAAAAAATTATTATTATTATTTTTTGCCAGGCGATTGTTTCTAGTTGTGGCGGCGGCGCGGCGCGATAGTTAGATAACCTAGATGGGTGGGGAACAACCAGGATTTCACTGTCTGCCACAGAGTTGGAGAACTATCTGACTCTCTCTCTCTCACGGGCCAGCGGATCACACACAATGGAGCCGTGCTGCCGCTTGTGATTGGTGGAGGCGGGACCAGGCGATACAACTGATTGACAGCGGAGGCGGCGAATGGAATGGCAGACGGCACTCAGATGCAGAATAACAGCCAGGCCATGAGCCAGGTAGTGAGGGACTCGGGAGAGATACAGTAGAGCGAAAGTCAATTAACGTTGATGTCAAGATGGACAGTGGAAGAAAGAGAAATAAAAAACAGAGCTCAATGCATGGATTTGATGGTAGAAATCCGTATGGTCCCCCTATACCAAGATGGCGGCGGTCTCGTGACATCAGAGTGTCTTCGAGAATGGACAGTGGAAGAAAGAGAAAGGGTAGAGGAGAGAGGGATAAAACAAAGAAAAAGAAAGGCCCTTACAGGAGAGAGTGGTTAACTGTATTATAATAGTAAATAGAAAAATATGTTGTGCTCTTGCTTTTTTCTTTTTGAAGGTGGAGAGAGTAGCATTGCTAGTGCCACAACAGTTTTATTTGAGGTCCATAACAGTACATTGTACTAAGCAATTGTTGGCTCATTAGTTTGTGATTCACATGCACTAAAATTCACCAGAATTCAGGAAATTAAGTCTTTGTAACAAAAAAAAATCCTGGTGGGGGACCCCCAGACCCCCGCTTAAAAAGTGGCCTGACTGGGGCTATATTTCGCGCTATATCTCCCGGTATGAATTATTTCCCCAATCCGGCCCTGCCACGACCACAACATCAGAGCGAGTTAGCTGAATGTTAGCCACCAGCCACCTTTTCCTCTGTGATGGTATAAAACTTCCGATTTGGATTTCTGTATTTGTCATTAGTATAACGGTAACACAGCAGCTCTTTGGCATTGTGAAGGACCGAAGAAAAGTCTGCTTGATTGTCTTTAATTTGCCGCTTTAACTATCCGTTTCTCCACTAAATAGTGTACACAATGTACCAGGCGGGGCCGTTTCCCCCCACGCTGCAGTTGCGTAGCAATAACAGACAGGAAGTTGACTTCGAGAATACAGCGAAATAAGCTGACAAAGTTTTACATACATGCATGTTGTTGTCACTAACATAACGCATATATATATAAAGAAATATATAAGGATATAAAGTAAATACACACTAACTAACAATAATGTAAACAATCTCACATGAATGAGTTGAACGACGTCTTGACTGGAGGCGGAGTGAAAGTTTCTGAAACAAACAAGTTAGTAACGTTAAAACTAAAATGGCCGCTCGGCGCACGGCATATCCGGTCAGATAGTAGTGAGACGCTGCCCTCTAGTGGCCGGCGATAAACTCTTCAGTGAACTGTGAACACGTGTCGGGTGGCGTCTCTACTTTCCGTAGCTCCATTTCTGCAGACCACTCTCTGATTGGTTGAGCCCATTTCTGCAGACCCCTCTCTGATTGGCCGAGCGCGCGCATGCGCATGAGCCGCGACAAGCTGGGAGCCGAATCCAGGATCCGAGTTTTCTGATGAATAGACCACGCGTCTCCACAATTCGTAGCCGCATTTCTGCAGACCCCTCTCTGATTGGTTGAACTCCATTTTTGCAGACCCCTCCCATTTCTGCAGACCCCTCTCTGATTGGTTGAGCGAAGCCCCTCTCTGATTGGCCCCCCGCATGAGCCGAGACAAGCTCCTCTAGCCAGGAGTCGAAACTCCGTTAACTCCAGAGAGAGAGGCTGAACGCAATTTATACGCATGGAAGTATTGATTACGCCATAACGAATCATTAAAAAAATATACCGTTAACTGGAATATGTTGTGTGTGCCTTTACACATGTTGGATAGGATTATGTAATTGGTTTGTATAGCGTCGCGTATAACGTTATTTCGCGTGACTTCACGGTTTATTCACATTTCACAACACAGCCAGCGGTCAACTTGTTTACACTCCCCACTTACTGTACAATGTAACATTTAGATTAACCCAGTTGTCTATCTGTATGTCATATGTTACGATGAATTGAAAATGGGGGACCCTGATGTAAACAAGACGAAAGTCTTTCTCTGGGGTCTGCATTCCCTTAACAATTGTATGTATTGAGCTGTACTGTGTACTGTACCCATTCTGCAATCTGTTAATAAAGTTTTCAATCAATCAATAACTAGACAGTTACAATATAACATTTTGATTAATTAACCCAGTTAATGCATTAAGAGAGAGAGGCTGGTGGTCAAGTCAAGAGTTATTTGTCACAAGTTGTTTATTAGCCTAGACATTTTCAATTCATCATCTTGTTTACATCAGGGTCCCCCATGTTCAATTCATGATAACATATATGACATACAGGTAGACAGATGGACAGTACTGCTACATTTAGACATTTATGACATACCAGATTTTGAACTTGTGGTAGGCCTAGACATTTTCAATTCATCGTCTTGTTTACATCAGGGTCCCCCATGTTCAATTCATGATAACATATATGACATACAGGTAGACAGATGGACAGTACTGCTACATCTAGACATTTATGACATACCAGATTTTGAACTTGTGGTAGGCCTAGACATTTTCAATTCATCGTCTTGTTTACATCAGGGTCCCCCATGTTCAATTCATGATAACATATATGACATATATGTATGGGCCACTCTCCAGGTGACCTGCATCGACCTTGCCCACACCAGGATCTCCTCCTCAGACTGGTGAGTCATTCGCACAGTGGCCTCAAAAGAGGTATGGTCAAGAGTGCTCATGGAGTCTGGACGACGCGAGATGACGCTCGAATGAATGTGGACCGTTCTATCAGAGGGGGGAGCTTCGGTGGCCATGTAAGTGAATGAATGAATGAATGAAAACTTTATTTAACAGATTGCAGAATGGGTACAATACAGTACGGCTCAATACATACAATTGTTAAGGGGATGCAGACCTGAGAAAGACGTTTGTCTTGTTTCCATCAGGGTCCCCCATTTTCAATTCATATAGACATATATGACATACATGACATACAGATAGTCAGTACTGCTACATCTATACATTTATGACATACCAGATTTGCAAATACAGTACTTTTTGTGATACAGAAGGAGTCAAGAAAAGGGAGTATATACATTTGACGTAGAAACTGTACATTGGAGGAGGTTGGGTGGGGGGGGTTGGGTACATTGGGATATTGACAACCATACTGGGTAATTTACATTGGAGGTGGTTGGGGGGGGGGGGGGGGCGGGGGGCACACTGTATAAACAAGTAACACTGTACATTGAGGGGGGGGGGGGGAGACACTGTACAAACAAACACAATTGTACATTGAACTATTGACAAAACCATACTAGGTAAATGACTGTACATTGGAGGGGGTTGGGTTAGGATATTTACAGGGGCCAGTGTTGAATTGCAGTCTCCCGTAGGTGTCCCTTGAGAGAGGTTTTGAAAGTGGGTAGTGATCCACATTCCTTTACAGCTTTGGGTAGGGCGTTCCACATTGATGTGGCATAATTGCGAAACGTGTTTAGTCCCTTATTTGAGCCGAATCTGGGTTTAACATGATTTGTGGAGCTCCCTCTGGTGTTGTGATCGTGGTATTCACTGACCTTTGGGAAGTATTTTGACATGTACATGGGTACCTTGGTCGTGTAGTGTATCTTGTAGACCAGGCCCATTGCAAGTTGTTGTACTCTGTCGTCTACTCTAAGCCATCCTAGGTTGTCAAAGTGGGCAGGGGTGAGGTGGGTTCTAGGAGTAAGGTCAAGCAGTAGTCTGACCAGTTTGTTTTGAGATGTTTGTAATTTTGTTTTTAGCGCCTTTGAGGTGCTTTGGTACCATGAGGTGCAAGCATAGTCGTAGTACCCCTGAATGAGTGCTCCTGCCAGAGTCTTCAGGGTGTTCTTGTTTACCAGAGAGGAGATCCGGTACAAGAATCGAGTTCGTTGGTTGACTTTTTTTATTACATTGGATGCCATTTTGTCACAGGAGAGATTAGCCTCTCTCCTGTGGCTAAGTGGCTACAGACCGCTGCACTTAAATATAAACATTAGTCTACCTGGAGACTCAATGAGGTAATTGTAGATGTCGCCATAAGACACGTCTGGCCATTTAGTGGGATCATTTTTTCATTATCCTGTTCGGCTGGCCACCGAAGCTCCCCCCTCTGATAGAACGGTCCACATTCATTCGAGCGTCATCTCGCGTCGTCCAGACTCCATGGGCACTCTGCGCATGTCCAAGCGGAATAGGTGCTTTAAAATGGGCTTTTTCTCTGCCGATTTAGTTCTGATCGATTAGTTAGTTGGGTCACGCCGTGTTCAGGAGAGCGAGGCGCATAAACGTCTATTCGATCATGTCTCTAGCACCCCCACAGCCGTATCGGCAACCACTTCCATCACGGCTCTCGTCCACATCCATTCATTTGACCCCCCCGCAATCTCCTCCTTGATTTCAATGTAACGCGGAAGTGTAGTGGTCAGCATGGAAGTATTGATTACGCCATAACGAATCATTAAAAAAAGGGTTTCCCCCCTTGGTGGATTTTTTTTGTCAAATCAGTTGTGCAATAGTCACTTTTGGTGAGTTGTTTCTATACAATTCAGTTATATGACATTTAGGTATGACACAGGACTACACAAGCATTTTTAGTATAGAAATGTGTCAATAGACTAAAGCAGGGAACCACAATATTTTGCATACGAATTATGCAGAATGTAATATCATAACTGTCTATTACTTTTCTTGCAATTGAGCCCATTTTCCTTAGGTACGGTTTTGAGGTGTGTGTTCAACAGAATGTAGTATCAAAAACACATTCACAAAAAGTATGGGTTACTGAATGCTGAACTGCACTATTATAATCACTAAGCCAGACCGTACCTGTGTCCCTGTATCACTTGTCTCTGCTGCCCTTTGATTAAAAAACGTCCCTATGTCCATTTTCCTTTTTTTGGGAATATTTCAGTTAGTCACAGTAAAAGTCACCTCAAGTTCAAGTTTCAAGTTTCTTTAATAGTTGTCATACAGAAGTACAGAATACTTTTATACAAAATGCTTCTTACTGTTGCGCTCCAGAGATTGTGCAAGACAAGATAAGTATGAAATAAAATAACATAGTATAGCATGTAAATTAGAAGTAAAAAAAAAATGAGGTCACAGTGTTCAGTATAGACATATGTACAATGTTCGATGCAGAATAGACGTAACTGAGTTACCATATAATATACAATACTGTGCAGTGTACTAATATACAATACTATATAGTGCAAGGCAGAAATGGGATGAGGTGCAATTTAGGTACAATTTACAGTAGATGTACGAGTTGTAGTGCAAATCCTTTATCAATAAATATAAAGTGTGTTTGTGTGATCTAAAGTGTGGAGAGTGGGTGCTGCAGTGTGTTGTTTGTTTGAGTGTGTGCGTGTGGGTGTGTGTGCTGTGTGCATTTGATGGTTGTTGCATAGTGTTTATTGTTCGTTTAGCAGCCTGATGGCCTGGGGATAGAAGCTTCTTCTGAGTCTTTCCGTGCTCGCCTTAAGACTCCGGTATCGCTTGCCTGACCGCAGCAGTTCAAAGAAGCAGTTGTTCGGGTGGCTCGAGTCCTTAATAATTCTCTTAGCCTTCCCCTTGCACCGCTTGTTGTAAATGTTCTGGAGGGTGGGAAGCCCCCCTCCAATTGTGCGTTCGGCTGAACGTGTCACTCTTTGTAGTCTGCTACGGTCTTGTGCAGTGCTATTCCCAAACCAGGAGGTGATGTTGCCAGTCAGGATGCTCTCTCTCTCCTCACCTAGTAAAAGTGAGATAATTGACAATATCAAAACATGCTAGGGCTGGGCGGTCAGGTGGCATAGCGGAGATTGCGTTCGTCACCAACGCCGGAGACGCTGGATTCGCCTGTTCGAATCCAGCTCACAACTCCGGCGTTGTCACCAGCTTGGCTGGCCGTTCACACTAATACAATTGGCAGTATTAGAGGGTGGGAAAGCTGGCGGGGTGGGTCCGGGTTGTTGCAAACAGCGACTCCTACAGTTCGGTCGGGGCGCCTGCTCAGCGCGGATAGGATCTAAGGGGGGTAGTGTGATCCTTCCACACGTTACACCCTCTCAGTGAGAGTCCGCGCTGCCAGGTGAAAAGAAGCGGTTGATTGGCTAGACGTGTGTCGGAGGAAGCACGTGATAGCCTCCACTCTCCCAGACCGACTGTGGGGGGTAAGTGTGCAGCGACCAGGAAGGGGATTGGGAATTGACATAACGACTAACATTGGGATGGGAGAAAATCGGAGGAAAAAAGGAGGGGGAAAAAAGATCAATAATAAAAAATAGAAAAAACCTTGCTAGGGCTGTACCGAATAGTTCGAAGCTTTGTTCATAATGTTGACATTCGAATTCTAAATCAACATAAAAAAATTGTAATAATTAAAAAAAAAAAAAAATTTACATTTTTATTTGCCAAGGTATGGCGAGTGCCATACCTTGCCATACCAAAATGACGCCCCTGGTGTAAACAATATAATTAACTCTGAATATAATAATGAGGAAAAAGAAACAGGATACACAACAAGGTGCATGATGAGATGAGGTTATATGTAGAACATGGTACAGTTACAGTAAGTGGGGAGTGCGTCATGGTACAGTTACAGTAAGTGGGGAGTGTAAACACTAAACAGTGATTCAAACCCCCTCAATGTACAGTTTCTGACAGCTGGGCTGTGTTGAACTTGTCACGTGAAATAACGTTATGTGAAATAACCGCGAAATAACATAACGTTATGTTATATAACATTACAATGTACAGTTTCTAACAGCTGGCTGTGTTGTGAAATGTGCATAACGTTATGAATAAACCGCGAAGTCACGCGAAATAACGTTATACGCGAATCTGGTAGTACATTTCTTTTTATCTTCTTGATATGATAACATTACATCCGCCTTTTACCGCGTGACGAGCTAAACCAATCAGAGAGGGGCTTCGCTCAACCAATCAGAGAGGGGCTTCGCTCAACCAATCAGAGAGGGGTCTGCAGAAATGGGCTCAACCAATCAGAGAGGGGTCTGCAGAAATGGAGCTACGGAAAGTAGAGACGCTGTCGGCGTGGAGGTGCTTCCTGGTTGTAGAGTGAACTCTGAACACGTGTCGGGTGGGAGGTGCTTCCTGGTTGTAGAGTGAACTCTGATCGTGTGGGTGGATATCTATATAGATATTAGGCGTGTTCGAGATGGATTTCGGTTCGCCTCGAAAGTAGACGAGAGTAGCCGAGTAAAGCCGGGGGAGGAGTTAAAAAGGCGGACACTTCAGATTTCGCGAGAGCCTCTCGCCTAGTCTCGCATGGCAGATACGCTTTCACGTCACCACACACACATTACACACCTGTCCAGCTCATTATAATGCGATGGCCGTGTGCAAAATTAGATCAGATTCAAATGTACAGCACACCATATACTGCTATAGTGGAATATACTATTCATATACCATAATGTATACCATCTTGTTGCGCGCTCCTGGCCGCACGCACACACAACACACTGCTGAATAATTCTGTTTTGCATCAATATATATATGTATACTGTGTATATTGAGGTAAAACAGAATTATATATACAGTATTGAGGCAAAACAGACGACGCATGTGTGTATGTGTGTGTGTGTGTCTGACAGCTTGAAGTTTATCATGATGATATGATGATAACGCTGTATCCAATAATAATAATAATAATAATAAATATATCTGATAGACGGGACCCGTACTGTAATAAAGTCTTCAATCAATCAATCAATCAATCAATCAAACGTCTCATAACTTCCTCTTGTGGGCGTGGCTGGTGGTGACAACCAGGTGACAACTTTTCTGAGCCAATAGGCGCTTTGCGCAACGACAGCATGTCGTTCCCCATCATGGATTTGCGTGGAGCACGCGGGTGGCTTCATTACTTAAGGCAACCTTCTTCCGTTCAGCGCCCCACGTGACCACGCCTAGCACGCCCCCGCTGCGACGCGGCAGCGCCAGAGCGGAGCGGCAGAGCGACAGCGGCAGGCGGCAGCGGCGCGCAGGTTGCTGCACGCAATCCCCCCTGTTTTAACATCGACGGTTAGCTCAACTCGTTCGCCAGCTTGCTGTGGAGCCTGCGGTCCAGTTGGTGACAAGTTTGAATCACTTCAATTTATTTTAAATTTTTTTTACGTTTAATTAATTTATCGCCTCTCTATATAAACGTAACTAGCGTCTGTCTTTCTTTCGCCGGTTAAGTTTAGGCATTCTTTCGGAGTTGGTTAAGGTTAGGGTTAAGTTTAGGCATTCTTTCGGAGTTGGTTATGGTTAGAGTTTGTCGCAGAGCATGGCAATAGAATGCCTGTCTTTCTTTCGCCGGAGCAGCAGCCTATTTCCGCTCTGCCTCTCTGCCTCTCTGCCGCGGTCACATGGGCGTCGTGGCCAATCAGAGAAACGCTGAACGCAAGTAGGTTGCCTGAAGTGTTCACGCAGTCGGGTGAGAGGTACTGTGGCGCCTCGCTCTGAAGGCTGTGCGTGGCTCGGTCCCGCGATATTTCCGCGCCTCGTCTCGTCAGATTTTCAGAGCAAGTCGGACAACATTCTAACCATCATGCAACATGCTTGGCGAGGCCGTAGTAAAACCTGCGCAGATCTGCGTCCGCCTCGCCAATCTCGAACACGACAATTCGAAACTGGCCACCGTAAATGTCCAAACCCCCCCTCCCACCCCCTCCTAATGTACAGTCTCCTCCCCATCGTATGTATATATTTTCTGTTAGGATCTCTGTTTAATAACAGTACTGTATATTTGCATATCTTGTATGTCACAACAAATGTAACAGTTGTATGTCATGTATGTCACAAATGTCATGATATATATCTGTATATCTGTATGTTCGTTGTTTATGTCATAAATGTCATTATGAATTGAAAATGGGGGACCCTGATGTAAACAAGACGAAATATTTATCTGGTCTGCATTGAGCCGTACTGTTGTACCCATTATGCAATCTGTTAATAAAGTTTTCAATCAATCGATTGATTGAAAATTGTTTGCACCAGGGTCCCCCATTTTCAATTCATGATAACATTTATGACATACACAACATACAGATATGTACTGAATACAGTAACATGTATGTCTATAGTGCATGTACTATTGAAATAACCATAGCCTGCTAAAGTTTCAACCATTTGGTTTGTTAAAAACGTCAGAGATGTAGTTATCATACTACATACTTATAATGGACTTTCATATATATATATATATATATATATATATATAAAAAGATTATTCCAAGCAGGAATCATAGCCAAGTTAATATCGTTTGTAATAAACCAAACCGTTTGTAAATCCGATAAGGCACTCTTTCGAAGTTGGTTAAGGTTAGAGTTTGTCTACGTTTAGACGGAGAGAGTCTGAACAGAAACCGCAAAAGTCGTCTTGCGGTCTCACTTTTTATTTTGCGTTTAGACTAGCGTTTTGGGATGGAATTCCCCGTGCAGACGAGGCTGTAACGACTCGAGACGACTGAGCCCCGCTGTCACACGATTGGCGCATATGTCACATGACGTGCTGTGAAGACCCGCCCTACTCTGCCTCTGATTCGCAGACTGTGGGTGGGGAATGTGATTGGACCAAAGCAGAGTCGAGTGACAGACAGTGGGTCCAGTCACTAATAGTTGTGATAGCCGCGGGACAGATTCTTGTGTATTTAAAAGTACTGCCAATGTAGCCTTCAGATGATCGCCATGGATAGAATCAGACATGCTTTGTTTACGCTTCTAGGCTACTGGCGCATGCCTGTGATGTAAGCAGTACGCGCGACGAGAGCCTTGACAACCCCTTCGTCATCGTTTTATGCGGTTTGACAGTTTAGATGAGAGCGCAAAGGTTTATCGTTTCTAGGAATTCCACCCTGGAAGGTAGTCTAAATTTTTTGCGGTTTCACCCCGTAAAAACGCCGTTTCCGTATAAACGAAAGGCACATCCGAAAAAATATTTTTGCGGATTCACCTGGGCATTTCCGTCTAAACAGGGCCTTAGAGCATGGCGATAGAACGGCAGGTAGTTTGCAGGCTGTTCGACGCGGAAATGGGCAAAGACACAGCTCGTCACGCGATTGGGCAACAGTGGCCAATCAGAGAGCGTCTGCCAGAAATGCGGCTACGGAAAGTATAGATGCGTCCATGAGATAGAACCTGACAAAAGGACCCGGGGAGGACCACGAAGCAGCAGAGCACATCTCCTCCACCGAGACCCCTCTAAGCAGGGCAGATGCGTATGAGCCAGGCCTGGACTGGCCCTCTGGCATACCGGGCATTTGCCCGGTGGGCCGACGCATATTTGGGCCGTTATGATTTGATAAAATATTTTTTTTATATAAATGTATTTTTTTTAAAATATTTATTATTATTATTATTTTATTTTTTACTTCTTTCGTTTTTTTTTGTCAACGACTGGCCCACTACTAGGCTGGGACAGCGGCCCATTGGTACTGACTGACACTGGGCTGGCCCAATCACATATCTTACTAAGCACCCCCCCACCAGTCGTGCAGGTACATGACTGAGAGGGGGGCTGGTACATGACTGAGATGGGGCTGTGGTACATGACTGAGATGGGGCTGTGGTACATGACTGAGATGGGGCTTTTGTACATGACTGAGAGGGGGCTGTGGTACATGACTGAGAGGGGGCTGTGGTACATGACTGAGATGGGGCTGTGGTACATGACTGAGATGGGGCTGTGGTACATGACTGAGAGGGGGTTGTGGTACATGACTGAGAGGGGGCTGCAGTGGTACATGACTGATAGGGGGGCTGGTACATGACTGAGATGGGGCTGTGGTACATGACTGAGAGGGGGCTGTGGTACATGACTGAGATGGGGCTGTGGTACATGACTGAGAGGGGGCTGTGGTACATGACTGAGAGGGGGCTGTGGTACATGACTGAGAGGGGGCTGTGGTACATGACTGAGAGGGGGCTGTGGTACATGACTGAGAGGGGGGCTGGTACATGACTGAGATGGGGATGTGGTACATGACTGAGAGGGGGCTGTGGTACATGACTGAGATGGGGCTGTGGTACATGACTGAGAGGGGGCTGTGGTACATGACTGAGAGGGGGCTGCAGTGGTACATGACTGATAGGGGGGCTGGTACATGACTGAGATGGGGCTGTGGTACATGACTGAGAGGGGGCTGTGGTACATGACTGAGATGGGGCTGTGGTACATGACTGAGAGGGGGCTGTGGTACATGACTGAGAGGGGGCTGTGGTACATGACTGAGAGGGGGCTGTGGTACACTGAGAGGGGGCTGTGGTACATGACTGAGAGGGGGCTGTGGTACATGACTGAGAGGGGGGCTGGTACATGACTGAGATGGGGCTGTGGTGACTGAGAGGGGGCTGTGGTACATGACTGAGAGGGGGCTGTGGTACATGACTGATAGGGGGGCTGGTACATGACTGAGATGGGGCTGTGGTACATGACTGAGATGGGGCTGTGGTACATGACTGAGAGGGGGCTGTGGTACATGACTGAGAGGGGGCTGGTACATGACTGAGAGGGGGCTGTGGTACATGACTGAGAGGGGGCTGTGGTACATGACTGATAGGGGGGCTGGTACATGACTGAGATGGGGCTGTGGTACATGACTGAGAGGGGGCTGTGGTACATGACTGAGAGGGGGCTGGTACATGACTGAGGCCATGGTTACACTGGTGAATAGAGCAACGTTTTTGTTGCTGAATGATTACGTTTGATGTCCAAGTTAAAAAGAAACAGCGTTTTGGCAGGATAACGCGTTGTCCTACTGGCAACGCTGAAATTGTGTTTCCGTTTTGGATACTCGCCAAAACTCGCAGACAATGGTGCCATGTAATCTGCGCAAGCCGGATACGGAGCCGTTGTTGTTCAACGCCCATGCGCAGTATAGACTGCACGGTTATTTCCAGTGTTTACAGCAGAGCTGTCCCAAGGAGCTGCGGCTACCATGTGTTGTCAAGTTATTGTTATAAGGAGCAGTCCAAGCTACAACAGTCTGCATTCCCTTAACAATTGTTTGTATTGAGCCGTATTGTATTGTACCCATTCTGCAATCTGTTAAATAAAGTTTACATCCATTCATTCTGCTAGCATTAACGTTACCAAGCTGCTAGCCACAATGCTATACTGTTATAATGGCATATCCCTATCACGTTAGCACGTAAGCTAACAAACTTCGCTGCTAGCCACAATGCTATACTGTTATACTGGCATATCCCAATCACGTTAGCACATAAGCTAACAAAATCGGCGACGATCTTTTTGTGAGACTAAACTCCGCTCTTGGTGGTCAATTGTGTTGATGTTAGTTTTGTTTCATCAACAAAGTGTATTGCAGGAAGTGTATTGGCACATTCAACCTTTCTGATTGGTTGAAAATGGCCTTCATGTTTGAACTACATCGCCATCGCCACCAGGCTGCTCAACGAACAATAAACACTATGCAACAACCATCAAATGCACACAGCACACACACCCACACGCTCACTTAAACAAACAACACACTGCCGCACCCACTCTACACACTTTAGATCACCTAAACACACTTTACACTTTATATTTATTGGTAAAGGATTTGCACTACAACTCGTACACCTTACTGTAAATTGTACCTAAATTGTACCTCATCCCATTTCTGCTCTGCACTATATAGTATTGTATATTAGTACATTGCATAGAATATTGTATATTGTATGGTAACTCAGTTACTTCTATTCTGCATCGAACATTGTACATATGTCTATACTGAACACTGTGACCTTTTGTACTTCTATTTTACATGCTATACCATTTTATTTCATACTAACTTGTCTAGCACAGTCTCTGGAGCGTAACAGTAAGAAGCATTTTGTATAAAAGTATTCTGTACTTCTGTATGACAACTATTAAAGAAACTTGAAACTTGAAACCTACTGCCACCTACTGCTTTGGCATTGTACTACATGTATATACATCACTGTGCTCAGGAGGCAAAAACAATGTCTAACTTGCCTGCCATTACATTGCGTTCTGAAAAGCGACACTAGGCCCGGTTTTCGTTTCAGTTTTCAACTTCAGTTTCGCTTTTCAGAACGCTACGTAATGGCAGGCAAGTTAGACATCGTTTTTGCCTCCTGAGCACAGTGATGTATATACATGTAGTGTTCAGCTTAAAGAGAATGGCGCTGCAACGTCCGGCTGCCTTTCTGTTCGCTCCGTCGAGACTGTGCTTACTTTTGTTAATATTTATAGTTTTAAGAGTTTTGTCTGTACCAACAGTAGGTGCATTTAATGTGTATGACCGTCAGTCACTTATAGACATCGGATTACGGGAAACTTACCGATTGGATTACTCACTGGACCAGCTTTCCGAACCGCAACAATGGCCTGAGGAGATTCTCCGGAGAATGGGACCAGAGCCTTTGTTCCTTGATCCCAAGAACAAAGGAACCAGACGGCGTGGGAAGAGAGCTGGGATCCGTAACAGGCTGAGATCCAGACGCCACCGAACGCCATTGCCCAGTATATTGCTAGCCAATGTACAATCAATTGACAATAAACTGGATGACATCCGAGCAAGGATTCAATACCAAAGAGACGTTAGGGACTGCAACGTTCTCTGCTTCACCGAAACGTGGCTCACGACGGACGTTCCAGACCACGCAATCCAACCAGCTGAACACTTCTTTATCCACCGCAAGGATCGTACAGCAGAGTCCGGTAAACAACGTGGAGGAGGTATTGCCTTCATGTTTAACAACAATTGGAGCGATCCAACTAACGTGAAGGAATTATCCAACCACTGCTGCCCAGACCTGGAATATATAACCATCAAGTGTCGTCCTTTCTTCCTCCCGAGGGAGTTAACGGCGATCATCCTTGTAGGAGTGTATATTCCACCGCAAGCCAGCAACAACGTCGCGCTCTCCAGACTCCACGACGAGGTAAATAGAATACAAGCGGCGAACGTTAACGCCGCCATTTTGGTGCTGGGTGATTTCAATAGCGCCAATCTGAGAAAGGTATTACCTGACTTCTATCAGCATGTGACTTGCAACACCAGAGGCGGTAACATCCTAGATCACTGTTACACGCAATTTAAAGGTGGCTACAAGGCTCATTCTGATAGTGGCTTTGGTAAATCAGATCACGCGTCCATCTTTCTTTCACCAATGTACAAACAGAGAATCAAAAGTACTCCTGTAGTCTCGCGAGAGGTGCAGAAATGGGATTTGACGTCAGAGGAGACGCTCCAGTCTGAGTTTGACTGCACAGACTGGAATGTGTTCCGCGACACAGATAACATTAATGTCTACACGGAGACAGTGCTGGACTATGTTTGTACTATGGTGGAAGAAACAATCCCCACTACCAAAATGAGAGTTTACCCAAATCAAAAACCCTGGGTAGACAAATCCGTCCGTGAAGCTCTGAGAGAGCGCACCAAAGCATACAACGACGGCCTAGTGGCAGGCAACATGAATGACCACAAGGTGGCGCGATACAACGTAAGGAGGACAGTGTCAGAGGCCAAACGGCGCTACAGGGATAAAATTGAACTCCAGTTTGAACAAGCTGACTCTAGAGCTATGTGGCAGGGGCTCAAAACGATGACAGACTACAAAGGCGCCTCCCTCAAACTGAACAGTGACATCTCCTTAGCAAATGACCTCAATACCTTCTATGCAAGGTTTGATGCTGGTAATAACAACACCAGCTCACAAGCCACGGCAATGGGGGGGGGGGGGGGGGTCGGCTGCTGATGGAGGCGCAGTGTTCAGGGTAACAGAGCATGAGGTGAGGCGGACCTTTAAAAAAGTGAATATCAGGAAGGCAGCAGGTCCGGACGGCATCCCCGGCCGCGTCCTAAAAGTCTGTGCCGACCAACTGGCCCCAGTATTCACTGACATATTTAACCTGTCCTTAGAACAGGCTGTCATCCCCACCTGCCTGAAGAAGTCCACTATTATCCCTGTACCCAAAAAATCCAAGCCTGCTTGCCTCAACGACTACCGCCCTGTAGCTCTCACCTCCATAGCCATGAAGTGCTTTGAGAAGCTAGTAAAGGGCTACATCTGCTCCTCCCTCCCCATCAACATGGACCCCCTGCAATTTGCATACCGCCCCAACAGGTCCACGGAGGACGCCATAGCCCATGTGCTGCACACAGCAGCATCACACCTGGACAAGAGGCAGGGGAACTATGTGAGAATGCTATTCATCGACTACAGCTCGGCATTCAATACCATAGTCCCCTCCATACTCATAGCCAAGCTCAGGGACCTGGGCTTGAACTATGACCTCTGCCAGTGGGTCTTGGACTTCCTGACTGGCAGACCCCAGGTGGTGAGAGCAGGCAACTGCACCTCCTCATCCATCACCCTCAACATAGGGGCCCCCCAGGGCTGTGTTCTGAGTCCCCTCCTCTACTCCCTGTACACACACGACTGTGTGGCTCAGCGGAGTAGCAATACAATCATCAAATTTGCTGACGACACAGTGGTGGTGGGCCTGATCTCTGCCAACGACGAGAGGGCCTACCTGGAAGAGGTCAAGGTCCTGGCGGGATGGTGCCAGGAAAACAGCCTCTCCCTGAACGTCAGCAAAACAAAGGAGATGATTGTGGACTTCAGGAGGTCGGGGGTCAAGGACTACAGCCCCCTCAGCATCGACGGGGCACCGGTTGAGAGAGTCAACAGCTTTAAGTACCTCGGAGCCTACATATCCGAGGACTTGACATGGACCACACACATTGACAGTGTTGTGAAGAAGGCACGACAACGTCTCTACTTCCTCAGGCGCCTAAGGAAGTTCCAAGTCAGTCAGAAGATCCTTAAGAACTTCTACTCATGTACAATAGAGAGCATCTTGACCGGCAACATCACCTCCTGGTTTGGGAATAGCACTGCACAAGACCGAAGCAGACTACAAAGAGTGACACGTTCAGCCGAACGCACAATTGGAGGGGGGCTCCCCACCCTCCAGAACATTTACAACAAGCGTTGCAAGGGCAAGGCTAAGAGAATCATTAAAGACTCCAGTCACCCGAACAACTGCCTCTTTGAACTGCTGCGGTCAGGCAAGCGATACCGGAGTCTCAAGGCGAGCACAGAAAGACTCAGAAGAAGCTTCTATCCCCAGGCCATCAGGCTGCTAAACGAACAATGAACACTACACAACAACAACCACCAAACGCACATAGCACACACTCACTTTAAACAAACACACTGTAGCACCCACTCCACACACTTTATAGCACACACCCACTTTAAACAAACACACTGTAGCACCCACTCCCCACACTTTATATTTATTGATGAAGGATTGCACTACAACTCGTACACCTTACTGTAAATTGTACCTAAATTGTACCTCATCCCATTTCTGCTTTGCACTATATAGTACTGTACATTAGTACACTGCATAGTATTGTATATTATATGGTAACTCAGAACATTGTACATATGTCTATACCGAACACTGTGACCTCATTTTCTTCTTCTAAATTACATGCTATACTATGTTATTTGAAACTATCTTGTCTAGCACAGTCTCTGGAGCGTAACAGTAAGAAGCATTTTGTATGAAAGTATTCTGTACTTCTGTATGACAACTATTAAAGAAACTTGAAACTACAATGCCAAAGCAGTAGGTGGCATGTAGTTCAAACATGAAGGCCATTTTCAACCAATCAGAAAAGTTGATTGTGCCAATACACTTCCTGCTAAAAATCAACAATCCACCATCTTTAAATGCCTCGTGTGAGCCATTTAGCCAACGTAGCATTTATTTTTCAGCAAAGAAAGTGCAATATAAGTGCAATAAATAAAACGGATACATTCACTGTGTGTTCTGCCTCTCATTTGTTGATGAAACAAAACTAACATCAACATAATTGACCACCAAGAGCGGAGTTTAGTCTCACAAAAAGATTGTCGCCGATTTTGTTAGCTTACGTGCTAACGTGATTGGGATATGCCAGTATAACAGTATAGCATTGTGGCTAGCAGCGAAGTTTGTTAGCTTACGTGCTAATGTTTGATTGATTGATTGATAACTTTATTAACAGATTGCAGAATGGGTACAGTACAGTACAGCTCAATACATACAATTAAGGGGATGCAGACCAGAGAAAGACTTTCGTCTTGTTTACATCAGGGTCCCCCATTTTCAATTCATCATAACATATATGACATACACGACATACAGATAGACAGTACTGATACATCTATACATTTATGACATACCAGATTTGCAAATACAGTACTGTTTGTGATACAAAAAGAGTCCAGCAAAGAGGGGTGATTATTTGATTTTGGGCATTTTCATGTCCCTGGGATATATTTTAAAGAAAAAAAAATATTTCCAGATTCTTTATGCTATCATTGATTAGTATAATTAATTACTTACCTAGACTTAATTATTCAATTTGAAACATAAATTTTGTATCTTATTTTTTGTTGTTTAATGTTGGAATTTTACCATTTTCACCTTGTCCCAATCCAGAGTTTTAACGTTTGGTCTTGTATTTCTCTAGAAAAAACGATTAAAAAACAATACTTTTAGATATATATTACTATAACTACATTTGAATCAATGATTTTCTGCCAAATATTTAACTTCAGTACAATTTGTGAAAAAAAAATTCAAAATAGGTTTGTCCCTTAATATCTGTGTCATTACCATCACGTTGAACAGTTTGCAATACAATGAAGTTTTGGCCACGCCCCTTGATGTAAGATATTTTCACATTTACTTACTCATACTACAGAATATGTTTATTGTGTGTCATTACCAAACACACTATAATTTGATAATGCTTTTGAATGTTAGTCAAACTTCTTCATATTTGTAGGTACATTGAGTACATTTCTAGCTAGCTAAGAATTTAATATAAGCAAGTTTGATGTTATGCTAGCTGTTAGCTTAAAAGTAAGACAATGTCATTACCATCACGGTCATTACCGCCACACAATGAAGTGTGGTGGTAATGACAATGTGTGGTGGTAATGACAAATATATATGTTTATAGCTTTTTTTTGTTGATAACATTACTTGTATGTATATGTATAATGTATATGTAAATATATGTTGTGTCTTATTTATTACTGATATTTATTGTTATTTATTTATTGGTTTTTGTATTTGTTAATGCTAGTGTCTTCACCATGGCACCAAAATCAACAGGCCAAAGGTCAAAATCATACATGACTGAGATTGGGCTGTGGTACATGACTGAGAGGGGGCTGTGGTACATGACTGAGATGGGGCTGTGGTACTGAGAGGGGGCTGTGGTACATGACTGAGAGGGGGCTGTGGTACATGACTGAGAGGGGGGCTGGTACATGACTGAGAGGGGCTGGTACATGACTGAGATGGGGCTGTGGTACATTTACATTTACATTTAGTCATTTAGCTGACGCTTTTATCCAAAGCGACTTACAAGTTCTGTACAACAAGCCATCAGGAAGGGCACAACTCTATCAGCTGAGTAACAATGTTCATCAAAGTGTTGAGTGCTACAGTGTAGGTTAGTTTATTAGGACAAGTGCATGACAGTATGGTTAGTTAGGGTTAGATTTTTTATTTTATTTTTTTTAATTCAGATAATGGTTGAAGAAGTGCGTCTTTAGTCGACGGCGAAAGATTGGACGTGTTTCGGCTGTCCTAACTGGGGTGGGTAGTTCATTCCACCATTGTGGGGCAAGGACTGAGAATAGGCGACTTCTCTTTGATGACCCTCCCGGAGCTTGGATAGGAGTAGGTCTGAGGCGGCCAGAAGATGCAGAGCGTAGGGGTCTTGAGGGTGTGTAGTTAGAGACCATTGACCGGAGGTAGGCGGGAGCGGTTCCCTTTGCCGCACGGTATGCTAGGTCGAGGGCCTTGAAGCGGATTCGTGCAGCAATGGGGAGCCAGTGCAGGTCCCAAAGAAGTGGGGTGACATGGGCCGACTTCGGTAGGTTTGAGATCAGGCGGGCCGCTGCGTTCTGAATGAGAGGCTTAGTGGCAGTGGCCGGGAGGCCAGCGAGCAGTGCGTTGCAGTAGTCGAGGCGGGAGATGACTGTTGATTGGACGAGGAGTTGGGTGGCTTCTTTTGTCAGGAAGGGGCGGATCCTTCTGACGTTGCTCAGGAGGAATCGGCAGGTTCTGGTTGTCGCTGCGATGTGAGAAGAGAAGTTCAACTGGTCGTCGAGGACAACACCAAGGTTCTTGGCGGTCGGGGACGCGGTCACAGCTGCATTCTCGACTGTGATGGAAAGGTCGGTCAGGGGGGAGGATTTGACCGGCAGGTGGAGCAATTCTGTTTTGCTTAGGTTCAGTTTGAGGTGGTTGGTCGTCATCCAGGCGGAGATGTCGGACAAACAGGCCGAGATCCGCTCAGAGACGTGGATATCTGAGGGAGGGAAAGAGAGGAAGAGTTGAGTATCGTCGGCATAACAATGGTAGGAGAAGCCATGAGACGTGATAATGTTACCCAGTGATTTAGTGTAGAGGGAGAAGAGAAGAGGTCCTAAAACCGAGCCCTGGGGGACACCCGTCCGCAGGGGGCGGGTGGCAGAGAGGGTCCCTCTCCATGACACTTGGTAGGAGCGGTCATTGAGGTATGATGACAGCCATGTCAGCGCAGAGCCAGCCACTCCCATTCCTGCGAGGGCCGCGAGGAGGATCTGGTGGTTGACTGTGTCGAAGGCTGCAGATAGATCTAGGAGAATCAGGGCCCCGTTCCATGTACCGGGATAACCGAGTTAGCCGGATAACTTTAGCTGGATAACTGTGTTAGCCTGACTTTCCGATTTCATGTACGTGGATTTCCCAAATCACCATGACAACATATCCAAAAGTTTGAGCCTGCTCGAAAGCAGAGTTCAAGTTCAAGTTAGCCTGAACTATCGCCACGCCCCCGCAAAGAAGTGACAGCCCGTTTCCTGAAACTATTCCCACAGTCTACGATCTGCATTATACCATTCTGAATTACGTTTTTGTGCTCCATTCTTCCAGAGGGGGCTTTTGAAATGTAAAATAGACCCAAAATGCTGATATTAAATTCACTTTGTCCTAAATAATGCACGTTATATATACCGTGGCGACGGTGGCGCTCGCTCGTGCGATGTACACATGATGTGGTTATTTTAATTGTAACTGGGATTAAGATGTCTGATGAGATGCGCTGTTTGACGGATTTGAGAAATTGAATGAGCCGTTGACGTCACATTAATGAATGAGGATAAAGAGATAAACTTCATTCAAAACAACGGATATTCTAAACACGGGTCTCTCGTTCATTAATGTATAAACAATGAATTTATCCCATCTGGCCCAGTGGCCCAGCGGTAGTGCTCATGCCTGCCAATTCAGCGACCGGGGTTCAAATCCCCGTGTTTCCAATATGATTTTTTTGAATATAATATTAATGATTATACGCCAAAGTAGCCTGGTTTTAAGTTAAAATATTATAAATCTACATGCATTGAGGATGTCATTCTTTATATAGCTCTCAACGTGCACCAAATTGAATTATTCCTATATTGCAAAAAGAAGGAAAAGACTAGGGCCTTGAACCCCGGTCGTCCGTGTGAAAGTCAAAAGAAGAACCCGTTACACCACAGAGAAGATAAGTAAAAGATTGACTATACATCAATCAATGGGTAAGAGAGCCGTATCGTAATTCTGTATAACAGTTAACTAATAATTTTCGCTAGCAAGATCTCATTTGATTATTCAATCCAGCAGGCAAGTTTAAAGAAATATAATCTGATTGATTGAGGTAATGAGGGACTTAGAATTAGCCTATAGATAACGCATTTAACTTGTCGGCGAGGCGATTGAGCCTATTGCAATCTGTCAATAAAGTCTTAAATCAATTAATCAATCAATGCCGTTGAGAATCAGGGTCTCTGCCATCGATACGTGCTGGCTTTCCACCTAAAACGGGAGCGCGCATCTAGCCTGACTTGAGCCTGACTCTCAAGTCTGGCTTGAGTTAACGAGACTGAATCCTCCTTTGTGAAACAGGAAAATCCCGGCTTTGAACATCGGGTTAACTGAAGCTGGATAATGGACATGTTGATCGACTTAGTTGAACCACGTACATGAAACAGGGCCCAGGACAGAGGAGAGGCCTTTCGCTTTTGCTAAGTGAAGTGCCTCTGTGACCGCAATGAGGGCTGTCTCTGTGGAGTGACCAGTCCTGAAGCCTAACTGATTAGGGTCTAGGAGGTAATTCTGTAAGAGATAAGCAGTAAGTTGGTTGGATACAGCACGTTCAAGTGTTTTAGAAAGGAAGGAGAGAAGAGAGACAGGACGGTAGTTGCCTATGACGGTAGGGTTCAGGGATGGTTTTTTTATGAGGGGCGTGACTCTGGCTTGGTACATGACTGAGAGGGGGCTGGTACAGGACTGAGAGGGGGCTGGTATACAGGACTGAGAGGGGGCTGGAACAAGACTGAGAGGGGGCTGGTACATGACTGAGAGGGGGCTGGTACCATGTATTGTGCATCATTGTAGGTCAAACCATTAAAAAGTTAATTTCCACAGCAGCCATTTTGGATTTTGGTCTCTCACAAATTTTCCCCGCCTTTTTAAAAAATACGCCCCGGCTAAATTTGTTTATTAACCCTCCTAGATGACAAATCCATTGAGAAACGAAGTGCCACAGATGACCCAACTATATACTAGGTCCATATCGTATCATCATAATATTATTTAAAAATCATTAGGATAATTAAAAACACATCATAAAAACTAATTATCTTGACCAATTTGTATTCCTGAGGATATCACCTAAAAGCATTAATTAAAACACTTATTTCCAAGGTGGTCCTCGATGGAAGACATAAAAACACAGCACATATAGCCTACTCAACTGCTAATTTTTGCTCAACTGCAAAAATGTATGCCTACTTATGTATTAGCCTACAGGGAAAAACACATTCACAACAGGCAGCAAAGTTTATTTTCAGCCAAGTATGGTAATAAGGTAACTATTATATGGTATGGATTACTTACTCTTATAACTTATTACTATCTGTGGTAGCTCTAGTCTCCACCTACACAAATTGTTTTTGTGCTGTCCATTGATCATGCACCTTCATGTGGTAGGCACATTAACTGTAGGTCAAACTACCCAAACAAACAAGCACACCATTGATTTAATTGCCATATAATAAATCACATACAAAGATCTAACTATTACTCCTCTCTGAACATGAATATAAAACAAGAAGGTGATCTATTAACTGTGTAAACCTTATGCAATATTCATCATTGATATTTGAATACTTGAAATCTGTATGAACTGAGTAGTTAGTATCAAATGAAATAAGATGGAACAGCTCCATGCATTCATTGAATAAACAACTATTTGCTCATTACCAGTATGGTATTGTTTAAATTGTACAGCTTTTTGCACATCTTTGTCAGGGAATTCCAACAATTCTGGACCTGAATGTACCAGTTAATTGTAATCATCTCTCTCTCCTTATGTCTAGTCAAGCCAGGTTGTTGAGAAGAGAGACAGGGAGGAACAGGCTATAGACTACTTTGCCCATCCTGAGCCTGCTATGACGCAGGTGTTTTTACATCACCACCCAAAACAAGATTCAGCCAAGAGTGAGTGAGTACACTGGTACACTTGTCCATGGCACTTACTACCCAGTGTGGTATAATTTGATAAACTATAGCTCCTAAATATTGGAAAATGTCCCTCATAAGAAAAAGGTGTTAAGCAAACATAAGCTTTGGTCAAACCAACTGTCATATTCAGTCAGTCCAAGGGCCAGGTTAGAAAACAGTAACGGGCCAAGTTAGAGCAGGATGTAATCAAGGCAGAGAGGGTGTGTGAAGCAGCTTGGAATGTGAGAGACAACAGGGTGGTAAACAGAAACTGTTTACAATGGGTGTGGGCAAACAGCTAAAACAATGAGATGACCACATCACATGAAGCCGTTATCTCCTGGGAACAGGAGGCAGCCCAACTGGTCTGATTAGTATGGAGTTTCAAATAGAAATTATTGTTAAATAACTGAAATGGGTTTTTACTGATTTAGGATGTTTACAATGAATGTGAACTACCTGTAAATATTACTGTTATGTTGGACTAATGATGCTGAATAGAATGATATGACATATGCTGTGATTATACTAGTTAAAGGTAATATGACACACACACCACTGATGATTAACGGGGCTACCGTGGACAGGGTGAGCAGCTTTAAGTACCTGGGGGTCCACATCTCAGAGGATCTGACATGGTCAACACACATAGACACAGTAGTAAAGAAGGCGAAACAGCGCCTCTACCACCTGAGACAGTTAAGGAAGTTCAGAGTATCGGGGAAGATACTCCAGTCCTTCTACTCAGGAGCTGTAGAGAGCATATTGACCGTAAACATCACTGCCTGGTATGGAAACAGCATGGCACAAGACAAGAAGGCCCTACAGAGAGTGGTGCGCTCAGCCGAGCGTACCACGGGTATTGCACTACCTCCCCATGCAGGTTCTATACAACAAGAGGTGCAAATCCAGAGCCTGCAGGATAATGAAAGACCCTCACCACCCCAATAACAGCCTGTTCCAGCTGCTGAGGTCAGGCAGACGCCTGCGAACCCCAGCTACTAGGACAGAGCGGCTTAGGCTCAGCTTCTTCCCCCAGGCCATCAGAGCCCTGAACAATGAACATTGAGTGCCACAGAACACTGAACTATCCACACACAAGCACACATGAACACACACACGACACGCACGCTGTGCACGCTCACACACTAGCAGCCACTTAACACTTTAACATGAGCGGGCACACACTCATGCCGCACACTTATGGCCAAAATGAAAGGCCACTTTAAATTAGAATAACAGGAACAGTGTATTGCACTACCAAAGCTACCTAGCATGTCCTATATGCTCTGTAAATAACTATGTACAGATACCGAGATGTCACACCATGTTACCTGTTACCTGTTTATTGCACAATGTTTTTTTTTTATTGGATTCTATTATATGTTGTACCACTGTATTGCACATCGTTGCGGGCAAGACCACCCGCATTTCATTGTATACTTGTATGCCGTGACAATTAAAACTCTTGACTTGACTATGTTGGTGTTTAAAAGTGAGATGAAACAAAGCGACAAATAGGAGCGACTGAGTCTTGGTAAATCATGTGGGAACATATGTTAATGAAAGCTAAATATAAACTGTTTGTAGCTATTCAATTTAAGCTAGAAAGACTGTTTTGAAGACTTAATCCCAAGAATATTAAGACTATGTTTACCTAGGTTTGAAACAATGAAACAAGAAGGCTGTTGGTCTTAAGGGCCACCTCCTTTTCAAATACCAACTATGAAAGCTTGCGATTGGGTGAAATCATAGGGGTGAGGTCACTTGGTGACGTCACGCCGGGGTTTCTCTCTCATGGATAAAAAGGGGGGTGCTGGGAGACACAACAAAAACGGAACCGACAACAGAACACACCTCCCGATTCACACAGAGGACGGCGGACACAGCAAGCAGAGGAACACGGAGAAGAAGCTTTTTGGAACGAGAACAGAATCTCTTTGTTTGTCACCAGACAACAAAGACAATCCACAACTCAACGATGAAGAGTATTATTCTTTAATCTACTTTTTTAGTCTAGTTTTGATTGCAGACGGCATAGTGTCTAGTGATCACGACTATAGCACACTTTGTTTTAATTGAACCAGAATCATTGTTATTTCACTTGTTACTTTGAATTAAAAACAGATTTGAGACAACTTCTCCTCTTCATTCCGCCGTCTCTCTCTGCCGTCGAAACAAGGCCATTTCCTGGTCTTTGAAAGTACAAGGGAAAGAGTAGAACGGACAAAATCACAACGCAGAGTAGCTTAGCTGGTTCTGTATATCAGAACCATTCACCCTTGTCACTTCACCAGCTTTGTAGTGGTTTGGGGGAATAGTACAGTAGGTACGCATATTTAAGGGGGCCGCAAGGATGGTGTACTGGTGGGTGGTGTCCGACCGATTATGGTGGGCTGGTCTGGGCCAAAAATGCCAGGGCCGATTTGTGGTCCCAGTCCAGCCCTGGTATGAGCTGTCCTTTCACGTGAAAGAGCGAGGAAGGGTGAGCATGGCCAGTGGCCACTACACCTGATACTGCGGAAGTGGGCGTGGCAACAGCTCTCTTTGTTGCGAGGATACGACCGTCGGGCGACAACAAATGACATCCACAGAGTAACGCTATGGACGAAAAAATGGACAAAAAACACCTTCTAAAGTTTGCAAAAAGGTTTCTAAACAACATATGCATCTCACGTCCGTTCAGAAAGAATGTGTACAAGATTTTACAGACACGGTGGGATAGATATAGAAACTGCGTTGAACGGTGGCTTAACCTATCTGTATGTCGTGTATGTCATAAATGTCATGATGAATTGAAAATGGGGGACCCTGATGTAAACAAGACGAAAGTCTTTCTCTGGTCTGCATCCCCTTAACAATTGTGTGTATTTAGCCGTACTGTATTGTACCCATTCTGCAATCTGTTAACCCACCAACACCCAGTGTTCATATTTGACAACATTTCTTATTTCTTTGGATGGGCATTTGGCGCAAAAGGGCAGGGGCTCAAGCCCCCCTTCGGCCCTATCTGTGCACGCCACTGCCTGTTTTATTATTAATTAACTTTATTAATTTCACAAAGCCCTACTGCTCTCAATTATTCCCTGAGAAGGCAGAGCTCCTGTCGTTGGAAGCTACAAGCAGTTTATGTGTAAAATAGACTGTGCTTTCCACAGTTTGACCGCGGCCATGAAGGTCAAGGGTGAACATGAGCAGGATTTAGCCATAGTCAACTGGATCACGTCAATACATGCTGGTTTCTGTAAAGATTAATTTCATCCATAGGTAGCCTACAGTATAATATTTAATTCCAGGCACCCATACATTTTATAAAGGCTCATGTTACTGCTTACTGTAAGCTATTGATATTAAAGATTCAGTCACCAGAAAGCAGATAACAATTACCCCATGAAAAGATGCATAAATAATACACACAGACAACCGTTCATCACTTTCCGCAATACTGATGACAGTACACCCACAGCAATAACGACACACTCACCAACCTTTTGGAATTCATTTTTACTAAAAAAACAAAAAATAAACAAAAACAAAAGAAAATATCAAAATAAAGATGTACAATTAAAACTGAAAATTAAGACGCCATATTTAATTTGAGCTTTACAGGTATGGCAGGACCTAATGGCAATGGCCTGAAAGGTTCCAGCTGGATTCCTCACTTCGGTAAACAAGCTCGCTCTCCGGTCAGACTGTACTGTGTGTAAAGAGGCTGGTCTTGGCGAAGTGAACGATGGAGACAACAACAATACCAGCGGCTCGTGGCGTCGTAGGGGAGACCTAGCGAGTGGGACTCAAGTATGACGTCAGTGTCAGTGTCTGTGTCCTACCGCAAGCCCGAAGATTGTCCTTCCGTTACCAAAAGACATGAGAATGCTACAGTCAATGAGATTTAGAAGGATACATTTCTGCTACAGTGTGTCCAGCCTGCTCTCTACGCCGAGCGCCTGGCTGAGAGTCCACAGTGTTTCAGCCAGGAAGGGCGTTTGCTCGTCGGCTCGACATACAAACAGTTGTCTCATTTGCGTGGTTTTCAATACCGTTATAGGAAATAGCATAAACTCTTCAAATAACATATAGTGAGTTGAAATGACATTTCTCGTGTTTCATTTTCAACATCATGTCACCAACACACATAATGGTCTAAAAGATCTACCCGAATAAAGAGCATTGGACTATCAACATTTAAAACCAAGAGACAGACTGTAACTTTTTTAGTTTTTTTCCTCAGTACAAAAAATAGATCAAACGATGAAAAAAATAGTTTTATTTTGACTGCAGAAACTTGATTTATAAATAATTTCTTTCTGGGTCTACAACTGCACAGTGAGGGGTGTGGTTTAAGGATTGGGGGCGGAGCTAGTTAACATTCATTTTTGAATATATATTAATTCTTAGATGACAGGTATCAGAATATTTGGGCAGTTGATACCCCTTTCATTTTGAGCTTCAGTGTTCCTATATTTGTACAGTATGTATTGAACACGTAAATTTTTTTTTTTTAAACACAAGTCTTTTAATATCTATCTCCTGTTTCCAAGTGGCATCTTCTCTATTATTGCAATGAATAAATTTCTAAAGATGAATAGAAAAAAACAACTGTCTTTCTGTCCACTACGGTATCTGCTATGTACATCTGTTTAAAAAGCAAGCATGTTATACAGTCGTCTATGTACAGCTATATTTAATCTGTCCTGTTTGTTTTCACAGAATGTACATATTTACTTATCTTCACAGTTTCTTATGTCTTATCATATATTCATCGATAGATTTATTTTTGTTATTATTTAAATGAATACCTCCCCCTCCCCCCACTCCACCATCTCCCTCGTGGGGGACAACTGCCCCCTAGTGTCAGTTATTGATATTCAGTGAGATGGGAGCCTATGAGGGTTTTCTCTTGAAACACTGCTCACACAGCTGGTAGCAAATTATTGTCCAGTTTGAAAAACAATCTTGATTGTTGATTCCGTTCGCCAATTCGCAGCTATCCCAAAGAAAAGAAGAAGAAAAGAAAAGAGCACAGTTTAAAGTTTTCAAGTTTACAGTTTTCTGGTCTTTCCCCCTTTATCATAAATCATGATATTATCATCTTCACTAGGCTCATCTTTCCGCGCCTCCTTGTCCGCTGCCTTCACGCAGCATGGCGGTGGTGGGGGTGCTACTAATAGTTGGCACGGGAAGTCTCCGCCCCCCCCCCCCCCTTCCTCCAAAAAAAGATGTGACACTTTGATTCAAATATACTCCCCCTGTGTCGCCACGCAGTGAAAATCCAGATTGTTCTATGTCTATATTCCACAGATTTCCCACAGAGAGCAGCCGCAACGAGCTACACAAAGTCTTTACGTCAAAATCCCCGTCGAAAAATATCCTCCGGACGTTAAGTTCTTCAGTCTGTCCACCGGTGAGTGTCTGGTCAAGGTGTGTGGTGTTAATCCTGTGTCTGGTAGCTAGTGGGTGGTGGTGGTAGTAGTAGTAGTAGTAGTAGTAGTAGTAGTAGAAGTAGTAGTAGTAGTAGTAGTAGAAGTAGTAGTAGTAGAAGTAGTAGTAGTGGTAGTAGTGGTAGTAGTAGTAGTGGGCGGTGGTCATTTCAGAATAAGGCACTTGAGAGGTTTTTGGTTTTCACGGCAGGTCGGCGGAGACCAGCGCCAGGCCGGAGCTCTGGCGGAGCGGCGGCCCGGCATGAACCGCCTTGGGGCAGTCGGGGGTGAGCACACGCCCGTTCTCCCCCACGCTGCCTGTGATGGACAGGCGCGCCTTGTTCCTCATGGCTTCCGTAAACGTTAGCTGTGGGCGAGAGAGAAAAAGAGAGAGAGAGACAAATAGGTGTGTGTGTATAGAGGGAGGGAGGGGGGGGGGGGGGGGTGGGGTTGGAACAGATCACATTTCAATATTCTGTGTTAGCAAAAAAGGAAATAAAAAAAAAAAAAAGAAAACAACACGACTGATTGATGGGTAATGCATAACAATGACACTCTCCGGTGGAAACGGGCTACGTTAGGATAAGCATTACGAGTGGGAATAATACACCTGGCCATTCAGTACACAGGATATCAGCGGCGATCCAGGCTGCGTGTGAATTCATGAGCGTCAGAGTTATTACAGCGGGTGATTGATGCAAGCGGGGGGACAAGGGAGGCTGACCAAGCAGAAGTCGAGGCTAATGAGCGGAGATGGGGATGGGGGGTAGGTGAGCTGGAGTGTGTCGATGGGGGACACATATAACCGTGTCAGACACACACACACACACACACACACACCGACTGGACCAAAAAACACATCTGCAAGTCTAATAATAATGGCCGCCCTCGGGGGAAATATCCATGAGGAAACAGCCCAGAGCAATAAGCTCAGCTCAGATGGAGAGATGCTTAGCTTACATTTACGTTTTAGCCCCTGTCAGTTCCCACAATGTGTCGTGTTTGGACGTGACTTCGTTATATACGGCTTCTGTGTGCTGTGAGCTCACGCCTGGTTTTCTCATTAAGTTTGGTGGTGGTGGTTGTGCAGTGATTGCCTATTGTGTCTGATGGATTTGGGTACGACTATGGCTCCAGGTTGTACACACAGTGCAGATGTGTGTGTGTGTGTGCATGTATTTTTGTGTTTTTTTGTTGCACAAAAATGTCCCCCCAAGCATAGAAAGATGGAGAAAATACTCTGGTTCAAGGGTTAAACTAGGGTTAGGCTTTTGATTATTAGGGCTATGTGTTAGGGATGCTGTGTGTGTGTGTGTGTGTGTGTGTGTGTGTAACCACTGCACATTTTTAGATTTATCATGGTTGTAAAACACATTAAAATGTCCATATTCATTAAACTGTCCTACCCGAGAGATACAGTGTTATACATCATGATGCAGGCTCTGCATCTTGCTTCGCCTATTGGGACTGCTTCGTGCACCAATAACGCACCAGCTGAAATAATCGTACCAACGCACCTATCACAGACCAGGGCCACGCCCCCCAGCTAGTATAGAAGCTGGGGCAGAAGCCTGGATCTCCCTTCCCTTCCTTTCAGATGAGGGTTGCACTAAAAGCACCTTCCAACACCGACAAGAAACTCCTCTTCAACACCGTGTGATGAGCATCCTGCTCCACCAGAACGGCCCCTGAGGTTACAGACAGTCACTTATAAACGGCCACACGGTTCAGTTGTCCCGTGCAAACCAGCCTTCCCGCTGCTCCAGGGCAGGTAGAGCTGCCCATAGCGCCAGTCTGGGTCTCAGTGGAGCCACCATTCGCTTTGACTCTAACGGTGCCAGCTCGTCTCGCATTACAGTTCACCCCGAAACAGTTCTCATGCGGACCACGGCGCCCACTGTTGCTGTTCCCCACCACTCTCAGTCAGTGGTCCGCTATCAGCTCTATCTTTAATCTTTCAAAATGTTCAGTTGCTATCGCTACTAGCTCTATCTTTAATCTTTCAAAATGTTCAGTTGCTATTGCATGCACTCATCTGTGTTTCACTACACACATGAGTGCATGCTTACCAACTGAACACTACTATCACCAACATCTAAGAAGGGAGATCCCCCCTTGAATGGCCCTTCTAAGGTTTCTCTCCTCCACACTGCCTGTGGAGCTTTTTTCCCTATTGTTAGGTTTTAGTGAGTTTTTCCTTACCTTCGCGTGGGGTATGTCTGGGAGTGCTTGCATTCTTTCATTTATTTGCATTTATCTTAAATTTTTTGGACCTTATGGTGTTCTTGTTCTGTTCTTGACTTATTGTTATGTTTTCTTCTTGACTTGTTTAAAGAAGACCTGTACGGCCCATGGGGACATTAACGTGTGTTGTCGGGCCTTATAAATACATTTGATTTGATTTGATTTGGTCCCCTACCTCTGGTCTTGCATACAGTTCACCCTAAATGGTTCTCATGTAGACCACGGTCAATTTTTGCTGTCCCTCTGCTGTCGTCCCTAAAGGGGTTCCAGCTCCACAGGATGGTCACTGCTCTGCCAGTGCCTCCTCATCAGAATGACAGCAGCCCACTCAGTGGTCCACTTGGGTCTACATGCGTGTAAAGCTACAGAGGTAGTTTGCTTGACTCAGAATCGACCCAGTGTGTGCCAGAAAGGGAAACTAATTACCGTTCCCCCACCAGCGGGTGGCTAAAAGGAGGTTTATGATTGGAATGAGAGCCACTTCCCCTCATAAACATAGGTTTACAAAGTGAGCGCTTTGAATGGTTCTGACGACAGACGGAATTCTCGAGGTTCAACCTTTCAGAAACAAAGCCGCCAGCCGCTGTCCGAGGACGGGGGCGGATGACAAGCGCTGCCGTGCACCTGGGACACGGCTTCCTGAGACTGTGGCCCATATGGAGGAGCGGCATCCGGTCAGGGAACAGGCAGGTAATGAGAGTCCGGCGCTCTAGTCTCACCGTCTCCAACAACTGGTCTATCAGTTGGATGGGGAGAAACGCATAGAGGAGCCTGCGTGGCCATGGGAACAGGGAGAACGCGTCCATTCCCAGGGGAGGGCTATCTCTCGGCCTGCCGGAGAACCACGGAGGGGGGGGGAGGAGGTTCTCTCCCTCCCCAAGCCTATCTGAGAGGTGTCCGTGATTACCATCGCGTGGGATGGTGTACTGCCCACGGGAACACCCCTCGAGAGGATCTCTGATCTCCTCCAGTGATTCAGGACGACTTTGACCGATGAAGGGATTCTTAAAAGATTCCCTTTCTGGCGCACAGGGTAGATTTTGCGCAGAGCAACCCGCCTCTGTAATTTGCACATGTACAGTAAAGCCAGCCATCCAGCCCAGCAACACTGACAGAGCGGTGATCGTCCTGTGAGGGTGAAACACCTGTAGAGATGACAGGATATGCTCCTGGCACTGAGGGGAGAGAGTTCAGAACAATTCCCAGGTACACCATCTTCTGGCTGGGAAAAGGAGTGCTCTTTTTTCAGTTGATTCTGGTATGAATCTTTACTGTCTATTCTGACTGCCTGAGAACCAAAATGTCATCCAGGTAGAATAAAATGTGTATTCCCTGGTGGTGCAGAGGTTCAATAGCCGTCTCCAAACACTTTACCTATAAAAGGAATGCACCTATAGACGTGAACCAGTCCCCCCTGACACAACAGGAGCATAACAGGCTGTTGACTGTGAGCATTCTGAACATCTTCACTGGAATCAGCTGATTGAGTGACGAGATCTCTAGAATAGGACTCAATCTACTGGTTTTCTTGGGAACAGGAATAACCAGGAAGTACCGGTTCATTGACTCATGTGGTGGAACAATATTTGGATAGCAGCACCCGAATCTCTTCGGCGAGAGCAGATGCTGCCATCATGTCTGATAGGACCAACCCTGGGAACGGAGGGTGGGGGGGGTGTGAATTGCATTACATGCCCCAGTCTCAACGTTCTGTCTATCCATACTGTCTTGCCGTACTGCATAGAAATCGCATAGCGGCCTCTAGTTGAGGTAGCTTGTTGTTGCTGCACACGGTGCAGGTGGTGGGAGCTCTGATCCCAACCATGTTCATACCAGCCTTAGCTATGTATGGGTCACTGGGAGGGTAACAAGGGCACAGGAAGGGCTGCCGCTGGGTGGGCTTTGCCCACCATACCATCAGGCTCGGGAATGGGTGACAGGGTGGGGGTCCACGGCCGAAGCCTGGATCAGCTTAGGAAACACCAGGGATTTCACACCAATTTCATGGCTGCCTGTCTACCTCGATGATCAACAGTGGGGTAGTTGACGTAAGCCAGAAAGTGGGAATACTCTGGGATCATCCTCATCACGGCAGCTGTGGAATAGGACGTGACCGGAACGTTCCTCGTGAGGGTAGTCTCTTTCAGGGGTTAGACCTTAAAAGGGCCGCTCAGAAGAACCTCCTCCGGGAGATCTGCCTCGACATGGAGGCCAGCGGGACTGGAGTTCTGCCTCGACAAGGAGGCCAGCGGGACTGGAGTTCTGCCTTGACGCGGAGGCCAGCGGGACCAGAGACCCTCACAAGGACAAGCTCCAGCTTATTCAATAGCAGTGGCTCGAGGACGAGTGCCAGCTCCTTCAGCTCTTTCCGGGAGTTGGCTCTGAAAAGGACCACTGGTCCGTCTGGAATGGTGTCCATGAGAAGAAGAGAAGTCGTCTCGATCAGCACTGCAAAACTCATCAGTGTGAAAGAAGCGGAAGGGAGTTTGTCAGCAACAGCACTTGCTTATATACATGCAGGGGGGTGTTGTTCTGGTCAGTGATAGGTGCATTCCTTCAGTAAGCGCCAATTGGCGCATGGAGCAGTCCAATAGGCGAAGCAACACGCAAAGCCAGCATGAAATATAACAGCGGAGGCCTTAACAAGCACATACCTACATCAGACGATGCAAAATTTGCACATGGCATGTAATCAATACACTAAAGCCAAACGAGCCAATTTGAAAGAAGAGTGTGTCGAGACATACAGTGATGAACTACCTTGTGGTGTTCCATCAATGTACCGCAGCCATTTGTGAAGCATCCATTCCATCCCTACGGCCGTGAAACTGTCTACTTATATCAATAAAATCGGTGTGAATTAAATTTGACAGCCTTATTAAAAATGAGTTTAGTTGAATTAAAATTTCAAAGAAACTGAAATGGCAGGTTTTATTCTCTGTGAGATAAATCATGTGGGTAGGCATCTTTATGTTTGTCATTCTACTGTATGTTTCTGTATCTTTCAACAACTGATCCAGATTCTATTTCCTACACTAGTCATTCCTAGTTAAAAAAAAAAAACGCAACTATCAACATTCCCATCGCCCCCATACCCGTTGAAATCCTCACTAAAATCAGCTAAGTTGTGTTCACTCGGGGAGGGGCTCAGCTCAGGACTCTGGCTGGGGTGGGGGCTAGGACAGGGGCTGGAGGTTGGGAGGGGGTGACGGTGGTGGTGGTGGTGGTGGTGATGGGGGTGGTGAGGTTGCGACTGGGGCTCCACCTTCATTCTCTTGGCCTCGTTGCGGGACTTGTAGCAGAACTCGATGAGGGCCACCAGCATGGCCAGGCCCAGGCCCCCCACCAGGATATAGAAGACGCCCGCCACGTTGCTAAGGCTCAGGGCCTGGGACGACTTGTCCTGTGGGGGACATCCGGCGAGGAGAGGAGACAGGAGGTCAGGGACAACGCAGCAGTGTCGGCGAAAGATACAGACACTCAAACACAAACATACATTCATTCATACACGCATACACACCATGCAACAAATCACAAAGTTCACAAACGCATTAGACATAATGTACATAGACACGTACACACCCACACACACACAACCACACAACAACAAACACAAACACACACAGATCACAGATACACAAACAGTTAAATCAACTTGGTGACTTCTCTACTTCTTGATCTCTGTGCCTATATACTTGTTGTGCTGCTGCATGTAACCGTACCCACATAGGTCTGATAAGATCTATCACTATCTCACCACTAGCATGACTGGAGTGTTCCGGCAAGCGTGAACTAGAAAACAATTAACTCTACTGCGTTAATCACTCACTCTCCATCTTTCAAGCCTCACGTTCTTAAGTGGGCGCCGTAACCCCCCTTGCTATTTATACTTCTGCAATTAAACTCTCACTCTCTCTCTCTCTCCTTGCGCTTTGATTGACACACACAAACACGCGCAGGAGGAAGTCTTTATCTTCATTAGCCAGGTTAGCTTCCTCCCTAAAAGGGCTTTTCAAGTAACCAGCTTGACACAAAACACTGCCTATGTCGTCATGCTTTTTGTCTCAATGACAGGTGAAACGTGTGTGTCTTTATACACTTAACCAGTCGATGGGGAAAGGGTGGGGGGGACACTATCGATGTGGAGAATACATGCAGCTTTGTTCTTAAAAAGGTGGCAGCGGCTGACATGCTGCGGTGCGTCAACAACACGGATCAGTGTGTGCTTTTTTTACAACCGAGGCAAACAGTGCGGCTAACGCCTAGCGTGACACGACAACCTGCACATGCCCCGAGACCATCCTATAGGTGGCAGCCGACGCGAGTCGAGTGTGTGATCTCTACCAGTACAGTACATCGCTTTAGCTGCTGTAAAACATCCGCACCGTGCCTTCTCTCTGTCATGCCGCATCCCTCAGGCTACGCCTCAAGCCTCTACCTGTGCGCGTGTGTGTGTGCGTCTGCCATTCACTCTCTCTGTGTGTGCCTCGTCATAAGCCAGAGAGCCTGCTGCGATAACAGAACAGTACTGCCAGCGGGGTTTTTAACAAAAGTGTGCATTTGAGACAGTGAAGGGGGGCTCCAGGGCTGGTGGGAGACTGACCTTACTTCCCGAGTCCTTGGGTCCACACTCTCCCTTATCGTACCACCATTTGTTTTTCAGTTTGTCTAAGACTCCTGCTTCACTCAGTTTCAATACGGCAAGGTTTACGGGCGTTCTTCAAATCACGGGGGGGAGGGGGGGGGGGGGGATTGGGGGAAAATAACATAAATAACATCATAGGACATGTTATTTTATGTTATTCAGTCAGAATAAGCCCAAAAACAAGAGCAGCTCAGTACTCTTTAAATAACAAAGCGACGGAGCCGGCCGGGCGCGCGCCCCTCCTCGTCTACATGTCTCTATGCTCATTGGTCGAGATTGTTTGGGACGGTTTGGGGGGGGGGTCTGGGTCGAGCTAAGAGATATATATATATGTATATATGGGGGGGGGGGCCCACCGGCTGCGTCGCTTTTTTTTTGGAACGGGCACATACTGCCGGGGCCTATCTCACAAGAAACACGGAGGCCACTGCTGTCAACACAAAACTATTGGCTCATAAAATACATTTGTTGTTATGGCAACTGGCGACAAACGAAGGCCGCGCTAGCGGCATGGCCCATCATCACGACACATGAGGTACATTTCAGACATCCAATAGTGAAGTATGACCACACGTCGGGGCTCTAAACCACTGGGGTAGTTTAAACGGGATGGGGGGGGGTGGGGCACCAATAGTTTAACCGTGCAAATATCACAGCAAATGTTCTTTTGCGTTGACAGTAATCGCTCTCCTCTCTCTCTATAAGGAAAAAACGTCTCCGTCTGGCGACTTCCTCTGTGTCGGCGTCGCCCCGGCAGATGCCCCCGTTGCCAAGGCAACAACTTAGTTATTTTTCACCCGCATCACGGTCACACGGGGCATTAGTGACATAGTGGCTAACCTTCTCGCCCCCGCCTCCGCTGCCACACTCGCCCTTGTCGTACCACCATTTGTTTTTCAATTTGTCCAACAGGCCTTGCTCATTGAGTTTTAACACTGCCAGGTTAACTGCACTTCTTGAAAACGATAAAACATATTTGGTGAGAGGGGGGGGGGTGAGTAATGCTGTCCAATTTGGGGAGGAGGTGGGGGAGGGGGAGGGGGAGGAGGAGGGGGAGGGAGGAGGGGGGAGGGGAGGGGGGGGAGGGGGAGGGGGGTGGGGTTGGCAAAGAGAGGGGACAAGGGTGGAAAGGTAACGTTAATGTCTCTCTAACCTGATTTACATCCCATCACGTCCCCTGAACAGGGTCTCTCCCCCGGATCCCAAAAACACAGCGAGCGCAAAACCTCTCTCTCTCTCTCTCTTTCTCTCTCCTCGGATTGGGCCTGTACACTATGCTTTGAGCAATAGGCAATTCCAAATTAATTGTGTTCATTTTATATAGTTGTACGCTGTGCAGATCAAATCTCTGTGTTGTACAGGCATGTTACGCCTGGTAGGAAAACGTGATTAGATGGATTGGAAAGTGTATCATAATTTCATGTAGTCTTTTGAGGGCTTGTAGAACTTAATAACTACTACTTAGAGGGAGATAGAGAATATAATGTATATATAATAATAATAGAGATAGAGAATATATGTATATATATAATAATAATAACTTTATATGTATATATATATATATAGAGAGAGAGAGAGAGAGAGAGAGAGAGAGAGAGAGAGAGAGAGAGAGAGAGAGAGAGAGAGAGAGAGAGAGAAGATGTAAGAGAGGGAGAGACTTATGAGAGAGAGAGAGAGAGAGAGAGAGAGAGAGAGAGAGAGAGAGAGAGAGAGAGAGAGAGAGAGAGAAAGAAAGAGAGAGAGAGAGAGAAGATGTATAAGAGAGGGAGAGACTTATGAGAGAGAGAGAGAGACTTGTGAGAGAGAGGGAGAGAGAGATGATGGAGAGAGAGTGAGTTGCCTCATTATGTGTTTGGGTCCTTTTTTAAATGAATTCGCAATAATATATAGATATATATAAAAAAAGAAAAACACAGTCAACAATGAACAATGAAATGGATCAGAAATGTAAACACTGAGCCACACGACTAGCATCTCAAGCTGATGAGGAGCCGCTAGCCGAGGTGCTGAACGCCGCTCAGCGCATAAAGGGTTAACAAGAGCCACGTGAAGTAGCAGCCTTGAGTGACTGCCTGGTCTGCTCTGTGCTGCGCTCGTGTTTCCCAGGAGGCATCAGGAAGAGTGACTGACAGAAAATGATAATCCAGACCCAAAACAAGATGGCAGCCTACCGTGATCTGTCAGGGACTCTTCCACGGTCAAAGCAGTGGGGGGAACACTGGCACCGACCTTGTTGGAAAAACAAACATGCCCGATGTTCTCCACTCAAGTTCAGAGACTCTGCGCGGTTCAGAGGAACTCACAGCGAACACGAGGAAGGTGTGATTGATTTATCGGCCGGGAGGAGGCGGGCGCTCCGTGCAAAGGTGCAATAATCCTAAGCTTTTTCCCCTGTGTTTGTATCCAGTGGTGGAAGAAGTACACAGTCCCTTTACATAAGTAAAAGTACGACATACCTATATAAATGAGTAGTGTATTTGTGTATTTGTAGTTTGTGTATTCCTTTTTTTTATTTTATTTTTTTAACTTTTTCTCCTCCTGTTTTTCTGTGTTTTTCTCCCATCCCAATTTAGTCATGCCAATTCCCCCCCTCCCTTCCTGGTCATTGCTCGCATGTGCCCCCCACTGGTCGGTATAGGGAGGGTTGATAGATACTATCACATGTCCCCTCCGATACATGCGGAGTCAGCCAGCCACTTCTTTTCACCTGCCAGCGCGGACTCTCATTGGTGAGGTGTAACGTGTGGGAGGCTCACGCTACCCTCACCATCTCCCTTCCTCGCTGTGCAGGCGCCCTGACCGACCTGTAGGAGTCGCTGTTTACAACGACCAGATTACCACCCACCGGCTTCCCTCCCGCTGACTCTGCCAATTGAGCCAGTATGACGGCCGGCCCAAGCCGGAGGCAACGCTGACAGCCGGATTCGATACCAGTGTCTCGCGCCCTAGTTAGTTTGTGTATTCCTTTTCTTTTTTATCCACTTTTTCTCCCCATTTAAATTTTTTTCTCCCATCCCAATTTCGTATTTCCAATTCTCCCCTCCCCTGTCTTGAACGTTGCTAGACTATGCCTCCCACTGGTCGGCTGTAGTGAGGATAGAAGCCTTGCATCCCGTGTCCCCTCCGGTACATGAGGAGGCAGCCTGTCGCATCTTTTCACCGCAACAGCTCGAACTCTCAGTGGCGAGGAGTAACATGTGGGAGGCTCACGCTGCCCCGACACTTCCTGTTTCCGCCGTACCGGCGTCACCCAACCGACCTGTAGGAGTCGCTGTCCACAACGTCCAATCCCCACCCACCGGCTTTCCCACCCCTAACACTGCCAATTGTGTTAGTATGACGGCCGGCCAAGCCGGTAGCAATGCAGAGAGCTGGGCTCGATACCAGAATCTCCTGCGTTAGTGGCGAGTGCCTTGCCCACTGCGCCACTCAGCCGCCCTTAGTTTGTGTATTCCTAAGTAAAAAGTAGAAAAGTACTTGAGTAAAATACTTAGTTACTTTCCACCACTGGTACTTTCCCACACTTTTTAACCGCAGTCAATCGATGACAACTGTGTTGTAATAATATTGTTATACTGTAATATGTATTATGTATGAAATAGGCCACATGAAGCCAGCTCGTCTCCATAAAAACGTCCTCTGCGCGGTGTTTTCCCTGAAATGTTTTTACGCCGTGCAACAATTCACTCCTATCTGCACTCTGGGAGAAGAGAAAAAAACGCTCAAAACACGAGCAATTATTTGCTCGTTCTGCGGTAGTTCCCGGGCCCCTACACACGGGCGCGAGTGCGATCTCGGCCCGCGATACATTCGATCAATTATTTCCCGCGTGAGTGTTTGCCGACCCGCTCTGATTGATGAGAGTGCAAAGCGAAACTGCGACTCCCCCACAGTAACGGCCTCGTGTTCTCCGGCGAGGTCTGTAATTCCACTCGGTGTCGAAAGGCAGCGGCAGCGTCTGGCAGAGTCACCCGGGGCTGAGCGTTCAAATGGCTCCCAAAACATCACTTCAGTCTAGGCTACTGACATCAAGACGGCAGAGGAAGGAGACGCAACATCGCAATTAGCATCAGTCAGATCTCTCGTACAAGACTTAAAAACAGGTGCCGTGTTATAAATTGCATTCATACACATGATCTCTATGTAATGTAATCCGCTAATGGTCAAAGTGCATGCGCATTCCAAACATCCTTTCCCGCAAAAATCAACATAAGCGCAAGCACAGAGGTTTACCTGGCGTGGTCGAGCTGCAATGAGGAAAAAAGACACCCCGTCCCTGGTTAGGATGAACCCCAGCGTGCATGCAGCAAACACAGATGTCAAGAAGCCACTACTTCATATATCACCCCCCCCCCCCTCCTCCCCCCTCCTCCCCCCTCCCCCCCAAACCAAGCAGCGGATGGAAAAAAGAGCGATAGAGAGATATGAACAGAAAGGCGGCACACCAGGGAAGGTGGAATACCATAACAACACGCGGGGACATATTGTTACACTATTCCACCCACCTTAACTGTGAACCTTGGGGGTGGCTACTCCGTAGCCCTTGGAGTCGAGGTTCCCGCCCACTTTCATGGTGTCGCAGGGCTTGCGCTGCTCCGTGTACTCGTTCATGGTGGACTCCAGGAGGAAGGCGTACTTCCCTTCGACTTGCGGACCTTCGCCACGCCCTCCGCCGTGGTCTTGGTGAAGACGGTGGGTTCGGCGGATTTCATGTAGCCCCACATCTTCTCGTAGACGGCGATCTTTGACCGCTGTGTTGTTGTTGTTGTTTTTTTGGAGGGGGGGGGGGGCGGGGGGCAGGGGTCAGGGGTCGTGGGTGGAAAGAGCAAAGGCCGTATGCAACACAGGGTAGAAAGGACATGGTGGTTAGTCAGAACGCTGGAGTCAATTATTGGGTCATTCGTGTTCCTCTTCTAAGATTGACAATTGCATTTACCCATAATTGTACTGAATCGTATATGAACATATAGGATTACGGTAATACGGATGAATATAGTAGCAGATATGTGTTACTGAACAGAGGTACTTCCGAAAAAGACTTTCTACACAAGGAAAAGCCTGGATTGCATCAGGAATAGACTGTAAGCTAAGCAATTACTCAAGTAATATTCGGATTGACGTAAACTGCCCCTTTCATTTACCAAATCCAACCGAGTCGTCCGCATCGACATATTGAACCTTCTAGCCACCATAACCATATGCATTAAGGTGAGCCTTACTGTAATGTCCATGCATGAAATATTGAAATGGGCCTATGAGAACCACAATATATAGACGTACTGAGTGCTAGGTGATGACAACACTGTCCTTCCAGCGCTTACGTTTGAGCTCCTTTAAGTGGCCATAAGTGCACCTGAATGTGTGGTGTGTGTGTGTGTGTGTGGTGTGTGTAGATGGCTGCTGTTACATACACATGATTTATAATATAACTCACTTTATATAACTGTGTGTGTATGTGTGCATGTGTGTGTTTGTTTATGTGTGTATTATATATATGTCCCTCAGAATGACCCTGTGCAAACCACCAAGTCCCTTTAAGTGTGTGTGAATGGTAAATGGGCTGCATTATATAGCACTTTATTAAAAATTGACTTAAGCCTCACATTCACCCATTCACTCACACATTCACACACCGATGGCGGGGGCAATCCTGTAACCATGCCAACCTGCTCATCCGGAGCAGTTAGGGGTTAAGTCTCTTGCTCAAGGACACTTAGGGTTAGGATTAGGAATCAAACCGGGAATTTTCCAATTACCAGACAACCACTGTATTTCCTGAGCCACTGTCGCCCCTGTGTTAACTCATTGAGCCGCCCCCCCTTTTCCCATCTTTACTCAATGGCGCCAGCGTTATTGACCATTTTAGCGATGTTTGCAGACCCATCGTGTGTTCTGTATTATAGCTATGGAGACAATAGTATGGCTCATTTGACAGGCATTGTTCATAGTCCATCACTGACTAACGAGTTAATTTCTACATACCGTAGTTTGTGCACTATTACACGCTAAACATCGCCCCTTTCCAAAATAATCCAGTCTTTTTTCATAGACCGCGAGATCTGGCGCGTTATATGCAATATGCCCAAATCGTTCTGGTTGCTCGCCCGAAACCCAAATACTTCCAAATCGAAGGTATATCCCATGTACATATGTGTCTTCACAAATCATCAAAGGGGGGGGGGGGGGGGGTCGTTTTAACTCAAAACTGTGATCGTTACCAAAAGCAAGTTTTACGTCCGGTAAACTACGACACTGTGATCGGTACAGAAGCATGTTTTACATTTTACACTAGGCGGAAACAGCCGCAGTGGATCACAAGACAAGTGATATCCCCAGTTCCCAGTTCAAAAGGTAGGCGATACTGCCACCTGGTGAGATTCGATCGTCATTGCAATTCCACGTAGGCAGATGAGCCAGGGAGACCTAGGAGCTCCGGCTGAGTGTATAGAACGGGGATCAAAGGATCAAACCCGAGAATTCTCGGGTATGGCGCTCAACGCATGGCGGCGAAACCCAACTTTTTAGTAGTGTAATATATGACATCTGAGGGGAGTGAGTGAGTATGTACTGATTTATTTGGCTGATATTGGCCTATCACAGACATATCGGTATTGGCCGATATGTTGGCCAATAGGTGCCGATATTAAACCTTTTAATTTTACAGAACATAACGCAGAGAACAAAGCTCGGGGTAATTTAGAACTGTTGTCATCACAGTTCGTCCAGCAGAGCTCGCTCAGACTCCACTGTTTACATGTAACTCAGTTATTGTTGTTTACTCTCAGCAGACTCAGCAGCACTGTCTGCATGGATCTCATAGCTGAGCTTTAGAGAATATGTGGTTTAGAGTTAGTAGAGAGGACATCAGACGTTTTCTTTTTATATACCTGCCTATTACCTAAATATAAAGATGCATTCATCATTAGTAAATATTAAGCTATTTAGTATAGAACATGCAATGCAAACTAGTTTGGTTCCAGCTCAAATATAATTCAGTAATTGTCTCACACTTTTTAAAATGTATTTAATATATATATTTTTTTACAGATGGCTGAGGATGTAAGTAAGTACAGTGTGGGACTACATAAAAAAAACATATATATATATTAGGGCTGTCACATTATTTTCGAATTTTGAAATTAATTTCAAAACACGAGATTCGAACTTGAAGGGGAAAAAAAAACAAAAAAAAAAAACATTTGATCATAATAATTATAAATAAAAACAGCTCATATAGGTGAGACTGTGCTGAAAAGAATGATACCATCGAATTCGATTTTTTGTTAAAGTGACAGCCCTAATATATACATATATAATAATATTGGTATGGGCCCCAAAAATCCAGTATAGGTCAGGTTCTACCATTTACGGGTCCCAGACCACTTACCCTAAAGAACTCCTGGTGGAGCTGAGTCCAGAGTGCCGTAGGCTATGTCTGTCTGCTTGGCCAGGT
>NC_140172.1:128219578-128259971 GCF_963971535.1 Notolepis coatsorum | reverse complement strand
CATCTGGTATGTCATAAATGTATAGATGTAGCAGTACTGTCTATCTGTATGTCATGTATGTCATATATGTCCTGATGAATTGAAAATGGGGGACCCTGATGTAAACAAGACGAAAGTCTTTCTCTGGTCTGCATCCCCTTAACAATTGTGTGTATTGAGCTGTACTGTATTGTACCCATTCTGGAAATCTGTTACAGTTTTCAATCAATCAATCAATCAATAAATCAATAAATCAATCAATCAATCAATCAATCAATCAATCAATCAATCAATCAATCAATCAATCTCTATCTGTCACTCTCTCGCTATCACTATCTCTCTTTATCTATCTATCTATCTATCTATCTATCTATCTATCTATCTATCTATCTATCTATCTATCTATCTATCTATCTATCTATCTATCTATCTATCTATCTATCTATCTATCTATCTATCTATCTATCTATCTATCTATCTATCTATCTATCTATCACTCTCTCTCTATCTGTCACTCACTATATATATATATATATATCACACACACACACACACACACACACACACACACACACACACACACACACACGCACGCACACACACACACACACACACACACACACACACACACACACACACACACACACACACACTACGCTGTCGTTCCATGTCTCCAGGTTCCTCGTGTTAGTAAGTGTTCCCCGTGTTAGTAGTTGGAGTTTGTTTTGTGTTACTTTTCCCCCCTCTTCCAGTTTTACGTAACTGAGAGGTTTTGTTTAGTTGGTTTTGTTCCTTGTTCTGTTTTATTCCTTTTGTCCTTGGCCTTGAAGCCGTCTCCCCTTGTCTGCATTTGGGTCCTACTTTCACCCTCACCCGTGACAGGAATGTATAATGTGTTGGACTGTGTGTACGTGTAACTAGGAGGGATATGAGGACTGTAGGGGTGTAACGGTACACAAAAACCACGGTTCGGTATGTACCTCGGTTTTGAAGTCACGGTTCGGTAAGGGTTTTTCGGTACAGTGGGGGAAAGTTTGGCTTTCCATATTCCACTCAGGGGGTGATGTAGTGTGCAGTAACTAATTTTACTTGTAGGGTGGTCAACGAATATTCTATATTGAAATTAATAATCTAATGAAAAAAAAGAAGAATTATATTAGATTGTGAAAAAAACAGCCCCCTGGTGGGCGGTCATTAGTGGTTAACATACCGTTATTCATTCGGTACACAGCCATACTGAACCTAAGGTCCAGTCCTGAAACGGTTCGGTACGGATACGTGTACCTTTACACCCCTAGAGGACTGTATGTGTAACTAGGAGGGATATGAGGACTGTGTGTATGTGTAACTAGGAGGGATATGTGGACTGTGTGTATGTATGTAACTAGGAGGGATATTACGACTGTATGTGTAACTAGGAGGGATATGAGGACTGTGTGTGTAACTAGGAGGATATGAGGACTGTGTGTGTAACTAGGAGGGATATGAGGACTGTGTGTATGTGTAACTAGGAGGGATATGAGGACTGTATGTGTAACTAGGAGGGATATGATGACTGTATGTATGTATGTAACTAGGAGGGATATGAGGACTGTGTATGTATGTAACTAGGAGGGATATGATGACTGTGTGTATGTGTACCTAGGAGGGACATGATGACTGTGTGTATGTGGTAACTAGGAGGGATATTCAAAAAGAAAAATGTCTACTGCCTCATGTACAGTCAGTGACAATAAAGTAATCTTCCTAATGGCGGCTCTGTGTGAAGCTTCACATCTAAGAAACTGTGTGGATATCTATATCGCCCGGCCTCACTATTAAATGCTCATTTTACTGGGCAGGGATATTGTTATGTTTGCCTGGGAGATGTAGTTAAATATGGCGGTGTCTGAGTAAAACCTCCTGAGAGCCACTGGCTTTCTGCTACACTAAACAACAAATAATAATATGGCCGTTTTGGTACACAGAGGCAGCGGGAGCCTGTTCTCATTATTTCTTGCCATTGTAGGAGACGAGGAAGATGGAGAGGGGGGGGGGGGTCAGAGAGAGAGAGAGGTGGGGGGGGAGAGAGAGGGGGGAGAGAGAGAGGGATGGAGAGAGATAGAGAGAGAAAGAGGGAAAGAGAGAGAGGGATATATATAGAGAGAGAGAGTGGGGGGGGAGAAAGAGAGAAAGAGTGAGTGAGAAAGAGAGAGGGAGAGAAAAGTGAGAGAGAGACAGACACAGAGAGAGAAATTGACAGCAAAAGAGAGAAAGAGAATGAGAGAGAGAGATAGAGAGAGAGAGATAGATAGAGAGAGGGAGAGAGAGACAGGCACATAGAGAGAAATTGACAGCGACAGAGAGAGAGAGAGAGAGAGAGAGCGAGAGAGAGAGAGAGAGAGAGAGAGAGAGAGAGAGAGAAGGGGGGGAGTGGATCAGTCTGTCGTTTATGTGAAGCTGCTTGACTGTAAAAGCTTCAACTCGTGAGCCACGTGGGTCCTGCACGCCGCTCCTCGCAGAGGGGAACACCCCGAGAGAGGAGAGAGAGCGAGATGGAGTGAAAGTGAGAAAAGGGAATGGGGGCTGAGGCAGCGTTCAGCCCACCAGAGGAACAGCAGCCTGATATTAATTATCCTCGCTAGCAGGAGTTCATTAAGTTCCCCGCTGGCCGGGGCTGCGGGGAGGGGGGGTCTCTATTCATTAGCCCACCTCGCTGCTTCAATAGCTCTCCATGGTGGGCTGCAGCGGACGCCCTGATGCCCTGGGACACCTAGCCCAGACACGCACACACAGAGACAGACACACACACACAGAGACAGACACACACACACACACACACACACACACAGAGACAGACACACACACAGAGACAGACACACACAGAGACAGACACACACAGAGACAGACACACACAGAGACAGACACACACAGAGACAGACACACACACACACACACACACACACACACACACACACACACACACACACACACACACACACACACACACAGAGACAGAGACACACACACACAAAGACACAGACAGACACACACACACACACACACACACACACACACAAACGCACAGAGACAGACAGACAGACACACACACAGACAGACACACAGATACACACATATACACGCACAGACAGAAAGACACACACACACACACATAGAGATAGACACACAGATACACACTGACTCTGTCTGGAGAAGACTTTAAGCTAATTTTTCCCCATCATTTCGGCATGCCCCTTTAAAAACAGAGCAGGGGACTAGGTCTACGGTGGTGAACAGAGGAGAGGACTATGACTCAGGCTATGGGGGAAACGCAGTGGGGAGCAAAGGCATTTGCCAGGGATGGAGAGCAATTTAATGCTGTCAAATCAGGAAGAATTGGAGTGGGGATACACTACAGTTTACGCACCGACACATATGCACTCGCAAACGTATACACACGCACACACGTGCACCCAGACACATTTACAAACGGATGCACACACACACACACATGCACACAGACACATTCACAAACGCATGCACACACACACACACACACACGCATGCACACAGACACATTCACAAATGCATGCACACACACACAACAACTTTCTTGTCTCCCTCACACGTACATTCTCCTTCCCACTTCCACTCCACTGCATCTAGGTTTAAAATAGAAATCTGCACTCCACACACACACACACGCACGCACGCACGCACGCACACACACACACACACACACGCACACACACACACACACACAGCATCTGCTGGAAGGCAGAAGGGGAGGCGACCACCATAGCGCGATGCCATCTCGCCCTGTTACCCTCTTCAATCTGTGTGGCTTGATGTGACTGAATGCAAAAAAGTGGGTCAGTCTGTGACATTATTGCTGGACTGGTCAGATGAGCATAGAGTGGAACCAACTGCTAATGATGTATTAACTATAGTAAAACCTACAGTATACCAGTATTCCTGTAGACACACTTACCACAGCAATACTGCAGTGATTTATAGTATTCCTGTGCTTTTGTTTCATACACACGATTATAGATTGACCACAATAATACAGTGATTCACCCAGATTGTATCCCTGTAGTCGAATAGGGTGATTCTATAGTGATTTACTGCAGTATTTTGAATAGTAATTGGTGTGTTACAGGAATATTAGTTTTACTCTAGTTAATTTTCCTATGGCTGTCCCTGTGGCGGAGGATATTAAAAGAATGGCTGATACCTCCGGCTAAGGAATTATTTAATTGTGGTTTAATCTCAAGGTGGTCGTAGTGAAGTGTATTGTTAGCCTATTTATTAATGTCGCCATTATCTTGTTTAGCTCTGTAATCGGTGTGGCCCATAATCTGGCACATCACCGCGGTAGTACAAGCAAGCAATCTTAGCCTTGCATGGGTCTGACGTGTCTTGCTATGTAGCCCTGTAGTAATAATAATAATAATAACAATAAATGTTATTTGTATAGCACCTTTCATACAAGAATTGCAGCCCAAAGTGCTTCACAACAGTGATGTAGACACGGAATAGACATAGAATGTCTGAAGAGAAGTCGGATCGCTCTGCCGCCGACTTGACCTGACCCCCTTCTACACATAAGCCACCCAGTGTTCTTTTTTTTTTTTACCATGGCAACCACTTCCCATTGACCAGCCGTTTGACAGAGATCACTGTTCATCTTAAATCTTTTAAACATATTCATATTTTACTCAACATAAAATCACATCACATTTAATTATTTTCTTTGTTTGTTTTGTAGCAAGTAGTTTCCTTTCGTATGGAACCTGGCTGGCTTAACTCGTTATAGCCCGCCAATCGAATTCTGCCAACAACGAGTAAACTCGTTATTGGATCGTTATTTCTTTTATTCACTATTTCCATTCATCCTGCTATGCTGTAGGACTGTGTGGCACTCTGTCCGAGACCGCAACGGTCCGATACCGCCGCCTAACGCCTTGCGGCTGCTATTGCACTCCATTTGAAATGATGTGGTTTGTTTTCCTGGCCGAGCTGCAGCGTGCAGGCGGGGTCTAAACACTCCAGCAAGACAAGCGCTTATAGGGATGGCATCGACAAGGGTCCCCGCCCCCCCCCCCCCCTCCGTTCATTTTCTTTGGTGGATAACGTTGGACACACGATCGTGACCAGTATTTGGAATGGCGATCAGATAATTGGATTATTCTTGTTGCAGTACATCATAGACAAGGTAAGGACTATATATTATCAATCTTGCGTTGATCCGGAAAAAAATTCCCCGCGATCGCAGCATGTGTCTGTGGTGCGTGTGTGGGCCGTGTCCCGTTGGTTGCGATCAAAGCACGGAGGGCCGGCTTCCCCCCCCCCCCCCTTTCATGCATCGATGATGAAACATAATACCGATAATCTAACGTTGATTTCAGGATGATTATTGATCCAGGCGAGGAGTGGCACGATTTATAGTGGAATGCAGTAAAGCGCTGTTTGGCGGAGTTCCCTGGGATTACACAGGATCACTCTAGAACTATACTCATATTCACCACGGTATAAAACGAAAATGTATGGATGAAAAAATTATCTGTTTTTTGCATGTTGACCGGAAGGAACTCACTGACAATCGACGTTGTTATTAGATCCATAGCTATAATATTTAATATAGTTTTAGCACTACAAACACCGGCATCTACCCGCATTGCATTACAGCGCTGGCACAAACGGCCATACGCCCACAGCGACTTCTGGCGTCCAATGTGTTAAGGTCCCCTGAGTTTGCTCGGAACAGGGTAAATCTGTGTTTCGTTATGATGCTCCTCTAGCTCATGGAATGAACTCCAACAGTCCTTAAAGCTTGAGATTCTCCCCTCTGTTGCAGTTTAAAACCTTGATCTCCAACCTGTCCAGCCTGCGAACCCCAGCTACTAGGACGGAGAGGCTTAGGCTAAGCTTCTTCCCCCAGGCCATCAGAGCCTTGAACAATGAACATTGAGAGACACAGAAACTGAACTATCCACACACAAGCACACACAAGCACATACACGACACGCACGCTGAGCACGCTCACACACTAGCAGCCACTTTAACACTCATGCCGCACACACGCACACTTATGGCCAGAGGAAAGGCCACTTTAAATTAGTATAACATCAGGAACAGTGTATTGCACTACTAAAGCTACCTAGCATGTCCTATATGCTCTGTAAATACTATGTACAGATACCGAGATGGCACACCATGTACCTGTTTATTGCACTGTTGTTGTTATTGGATTCTTTAATATGTTGTACCACTGTATTTTTATTGGATTCTATTATATGTTGTACCACTGTATTGCACATCGTCGCGGGCAAGACCAGCCGCATTTCATTGTATACCTGTATGCCGTGACAATTAAAACTCTTGACTTGACTTGACTTGACTTGTCATGTCAAAACAAGTTGTACGTGTAATTTATTTGTTATCCTTGCTTTTTGCCTCATCTTGTTGTCTTGTTGCCTCCTTTTGCTCATTTCAGTATTTACACTTGACGCGACTGTAAATGAGGGAAACCTCAGTTGCCTTTCGAGTTTAAATAAAGGTTTGAAATGGTTGCCATCATCTTCTAGCGTTTTGGATTCCTCCATTCAAAAACTCCCGTTGCTCCGTCTCCTCATTATATAGAGTGTCTCTGCTTTCAGTCCACTACGTTTCAAAGGAAATAGCCTACTTTTTATAAACTATGAAAGTTCAAGCCTGCCAACGTTAAGAGGAAGTATTCAGAGTCAGTATATCTGCACTGCCACCCACTTTAACATTTAGAGGTCAACGCATTGAGGGTTGAATGCTCCCAAGCTTTGCAAATAGCTTTACCCTTTTACTTAAAGGGGCACTTCACCAAAAAGACAATGCTGATCTATGTTGGGCATAATCTCACAGACGTCCAAAAACTAAAAAGAAACGGTTTGAATTGAGCCACCAGCGATGTCATTGGGGACATTGAATCCTTGCAATACCTTGTCTTATAGGGACCTTATCATTTCATTGGGCTGGGCTGTAATTAACACGACACAAGGATTCAATGTCCCCGATGACATCACTGGTGGCCACATTCAAACTCATTTACTTTCATAACTGTCAAACTAAATTAATGCGTGTAAAACCTTTTGGATGGGTGTGTGAGGTTATGTGCAAAATAAATCAGCATCATTTTCTTGGGTGAAGTTCCCCTTTAAGAATATATATATATTAGAATGAGAGAGATGACCCAGAACTGCCTTTTCCAGTTTGGCAGTATCTGACACCCAGAGGAAGCCTGGTTTCCCAAAAACAAGTGTTCGATTGGTCTTCTCAATCCAAACTTTACAATGCCTGACTTGACCCTGACACAGCCTGGCAAATCAGCAACTGCTGATCCATGAAGGCTTTCGTTCATGTATTATGGAGGAGCAAGCTGCAAGTAAAAACCTTTCTTTTACCATTACTTTAATTGTAACAGAACTGGTGAGCTGAATGTTGCTGTGAAACAAAGTATCTCTCTCTCTCTCTCTCTCTCTCTCTCTCTCTCTCTCTCTCTCTCTCTCTCTCTCTCTCTCTCTCTCTCTCTCTCTCTCTCTCAATTCAATTCAATTCAATTCAAATGGGCTTTATTGACATGGGAAACATACGTTTACATTGCCAAAGCCAAACAAAACTCTCTCTCTCTCTCTCTCTCTCTCTCTCTCTCTCTCTCTCTCTCTCTCTCTCTCTCTCTCTCTCTCTCTCTCTCTCTCTCTCTCTCTCTCTCTATATATATATATATATATATATATATATATATATATATATATATTAGGGCTGCAACTAACGATTATTTTATTAGCAATTAATCTGCCTATTATTTTATTGATTAGTCAATTAATCTAAACGATTAATTTACCAGAAGAATGTACAACAATTGATTATATTTGCAATTTAATATTTCAAAATGTATTACTAGTATCCTCAGGTCACATGGGTAGTTGCCTCTTTGAAACCACCTACTGAATACCCAGAGTAGGAGATGACCTATGCCATGAAGTTTATTTACTGTATGTCTATAAATGCTGTGTAGTGTGGATGCCTATAGTACATTTATACAAACACACAAGAGAAAGGGAGAATAGCTTATAGCAGAGTTAATGATTTTACAATATTTTTGCTAATGAAGTGACATATTAATTATCATCAACTATCCAGTTAGTTTGTATAGTGTAACGTACATAGAGAGAGGGAGAGAGAGAGGGAGAGAGGGAGAGAGGGAGAGAGGGAGAGAGACAGGCTCAGCCCCCCCCCCCTTTCCTCACTATTGGAACTCCGCAAAAACAAAAGTGATTTCTCCTGTGGCTGTGAGCGTTTCCAGGGGAGAATCATGAATAGTGGTTTAAGAGAAGTTATTTATATTTTGAACGTGATTCACTGCGTACTTGTTAGATTACACGTTGCGCTTGTTATGACTTTGAACCTCTGCCATTTCCACAATAAAAAAGGCACATCCATCTCTCTCTCTCTCTCTCTCTCTCTCTCTCTCTCTCTCTCTCTCTCTCTCTCTCTCTCTCTCTCTCTCTCTATATATATATGGTATGGTATGGTTTTATTCTTAGTCCCCGAGGGGAAACATGGTTTGCCACCAGAGCGAATACAAATACACAAACAAGAAACAATTACATACAGTACTCTCTCTCTCTCTCTCTCTCTCTCTCTCTCTCTCTCTCTCTCTCTCTCTCTCTCTCTCTCTCTCTCTCTCTCTCTCCTTGTGTGAATTTTGCCTTTAAAGTTGTCTTGATACGCCCGATAGTGACAAGAAAACAAATATCCCTTATGTACCAAAATCTAAGGCTAGACATGTCTGATGACACTCTACATATTAAAGAAAAATGGGAACTAGAGATGAATTCAATAGTGGAGGATGAAGATTGGGAGGCCATGTGTTTTAACTGTCACAGGGGCATCGGAAGCCAGTTATGGAAAGAATTTGATTGGAAGGTCAAAATTAGATTATTCAGAACTCCATTGACAGCATGTGTCTTCAAAAAGGACTCTACCAACAAATGCTGGAGGGAATGTGGTATGGTTGGGGATCATACACACATATTCTGGGACTGCCCAAAAATACAGACGTTTTGGAAGGATATAAAAGAAGAAATAGAGAAAATATTGGAAACGGACATCCCCATGGACCCAATGTTGTTTCTGTTAGAAATACAGAGTGAACGAGTGTTGGACACGGATCAGTACTATATATTACACATCTTATTGATGATTGCAAAAAAAAATATTACTATTAACTGGATGAAACCTGAGCCCCCTACGACTGCTCAATGGAAACAGAAAGTTAAACATGTACATATGATGGAACACATGACAGCCCAGCTACAGCTGAAGATGCCTCTCTTTGAGAAGAGATGGAGGTCAATTACTAGCTATCTTGGGTAGGCTTAGGGACACACTGCTTTGAGACAGGATGGATTGTGTATTGGAGTGTGTATTAGAGAGGGAAATGTGTAGGTATATTTCAGTAGGCAGGAATGTTTTGGAGGAGGGACCCAATCAAGGTTAGTTATTTGTAAATGTTTACTTTATTTTATTTATTTCCCCCCCCTTTTTATCTTTTTTTTCTGTCTGTATTGTCATTTTTACTGTACTGTACTGTCATTGTATTGCTGTTGGCAATAAAGTAAAAAAAAATTGTCTTGATAAGAGTTGTTATACTGTACCATCAGTGTGCTACAGTAGCGATACAATAACCACGTATTTAGGACAGGGACTTTGTCAAAAGAAGAAGACTGTCAGTCATTGAATGTGCTACAGGACTGGAATGATTCCAAACTGGATTTGGTTTAGCTAATAGAAAAATGTACAACAGGTTTGTCTTGACAATGATAGCCCCACAGGCATTACCCCAAACAGCCCACCCCACAAACCTAGAATGGACTGCATATACTGTATAACTTATGCCTCACATTCACCCATTCACTCAGACACCGACGGTGGAAGGTGACCATGCAAGGATGCCGACCTGCTCCTCAGGAGCAGTTAGGGGGTTAAGTGTCTTGCTCAAGAACACATAATTGTATACTGGAGAAAACTAAGCCTATTCTTTTATCTAAATTATAAGTTGATAGCCATAGAAGGCACACAAGAGGTTAACACCTAGTAGCCTACATTTCACATAGAAAAAATAGATCAAAGATAAATACATTTCATGTTACCATGGTTGGTGACAGTATAACGAAACATAGAGTGCATTCATATGAAATGGCAAACATAGATTATTATTATTTTTGAAGACGTATTTCAAAATATTTTGTCAGCTCTGTTCAGCTTTGTTCTGGTCTGTCCATCATCTCTGTATACAGACACACGGAATGCCAACCGAATTCAATGCAATAACAACACAGCATGAATCATACCATTAGACACTCAAGTGGTTCACGGCATTTGGTGGTGAAATAAAAAAACTTGAAGATGTCAACGTACAAAGTAAAAAATAAAACGGTAACAGCAGTAACAGCTACAGTAACGGAGTAAGCGAACACTTTCAATATAAAACATTCTTCCTGGAAAGAAATTATGTGAAACATAATGACAAAGGCGCGGAGAGCAGCCAGGCACCTTCTCTTCCTCTCTGGATTCGGCTTTCCCTCGTCGTTCGCAACAAAGGGCTTCTTCCCCCCAGCTTCCCACACACATCGGAGAGCTCTCTGAGCTTGCAGTGATAAAAGAAGCAAGGGTTCCATCGACAGACGACAGCGCGCAGGAGGGGGACACGGGGGGGGGGACACTGTCCTTCAGGAACAGGAAACTTGGTTTTCTGCATCGGCTCCCAAAATGTCCCCCGGGAAGCTGCCAAACGAGGTGTTATCGCCTCGTACACAGTAGGCGACACCTGGCCCTCAGAGGAATATCTGGATGGAGGACGACTCGCGGGGCGTTAGGAGAGGTGAAGGGGTCGAGGCTTCCACGAAGAGATGAGCTCGTCCGGCTTTACCGCCACGGTAACCCTCACTGAACCCCCCCGAGTCCGGCGGGTTGTAATATGTATCTGGGTGTAATATGTCTCCTAGGATGTTCAGAGAGGTGACAGAGGCGAGGCTTCTACAGAGATGAGGACAGGGAGCTGGTGTTATTCAAGGCTTTCCCCCCCCCCCCCCTGTGGTATTTCATGGAGACTTGTAGAGATGGTACGGTTGTTCATTTCAGTTAGAACAATGGTAAATTCTCTGAAGAGACAGGTATTGAGCGAAAATGACTGTATTGAACAGAAGTATCCGTAGCCTACTGAATATTGACGTTAGCTTGTTTCAGTATGACCTGCTGGAAATGTACCATATTCCGACGGCGGCCATTTTGCTCTTATGTCATGCTCAGGATAGAATTCCTTTCCAGAGAATGAGAAGAGAATGGTCAACTGTGTCAAATGCTTTCGACAAATCTACAAACAGGGCAACACAATGCTTTCTGTTATCAAGGGCGGATACTATACCATTTGACCCTTTCGACTTGCCATTCACCTCCAGGAAGATAAACAATTGGTGCATGTGGAATACCTTTACCTGAACAAAACATCAAGATGGATCTTCCAAATGTTGTTTATTTCATGTGTTTCCTTGAGTGTTTTAATTATTATTGCGTTTACTGTAACATTAGGCTACTGCGCGATACTCAAGTGACGTCGCAGTTTTCCCTTTGTCGAATGATAATCCTGAATCTGTGATCAGTCAGATTGTTGTATCGTGCTGACATCATCAGGTAAGAGAAAAGCTTCTGGTTTGCTTTACTCACACAGATGTGTACCTGGTTATGAGGCGTCCGTAGTGCAAAATAATATAGTTTCCACAGAGATAAGACAGAGCATTTTCTTTTATCCACTTTTTCCTTCCCATTTTCTATTTTTCTCCCATCCCAATTTCGTTTTATCCAATTCTCCCCTCCCCTGTCTTGAACGTTGCTAGACTATGCCTCCCACTGGTCGGTTGTAGTGAGGACAGAAGCCTTGCATCACGTGTCCCCTCCGGTACAGCTCGAACTCTCAGTGGCGAGGAGTAACGTGTGGGAGGCTCACGCTGCCCCCGCTACTTCCTGCTTCCGCCGCACCGGCGTCACCAAACCAACCTGTAGGAGTCGCTGTCCACAACGTCCAATCCCCACCCACCGGCTTTTACCACCCTCTAACACTTGCCAATTGTGTTAGTATGAACAACCGGCCAGTCGGTAGCAACGCCGAGAGCTGGGCTCGAAGCCAGCGTCTCCTGCGTTAGTGGCGAGCGCCATGCCCACTGCGCCAATCAGCCGCCCATAAGACAGAGCATTTGATGGCCATATATGTGATTGTCTATGAAAGGGAGGAAAAATTACTTTGAGAGACTGCTCATATCAGTCTTATAAGCAAGAGGTTCTGCTCTGACAACTAAGCTGACAAGCCCATTGTTCAGTTCAGACTAGGGATGTCCGATATTATCGGCCTACCAATATTATCGGCCGATATCGGCATTAAAATGTGATATCGGAAAATATCGGTATCGGTTTAAAAAAAAATATATATATATTTTTTTACATTTCTATAACCTTTATTTACCCAGGCAAGCAAGTAAAAACAATTCTGATTTTATTTATTGTCAAAAGTATGCATAATGTTGTGTTAATTCCACAACAAGAGATATGTAATGTTAATTACCTGAAATTATTCCGTTTTTTGGGGGGGGAAACCCTGCATATATCGGTATCGGTTGATATCGGTATCGGAAATTAAGAGTTGGACAATATCGGTAGGTATCAGTATCGGTAAAAAAGCCAATATCAAGCATCCCTAGTTCAGACCATTGACTTTCAAGTTGATAATGGTTTAAAAAGAAATAATCCTGTGCAGAACCCAGATAGGGTTATTTTATGTCTGACTGAGAGACAGCACAGCAAAACAAATAAATCAAATGTATTTATTTGGTGTCCCCTTCAGACCACCTTTGCCCCTTGGTAGTGAGAAAGTTGCTAACTCCCAAAACAAAAAAGGAAACAAAGCGCAATACTCTACCAATCAGGGCTCTTTTGCCTAGAGGTCGCTGTTTTTTTTTTAATTTTTACTTTTTTTAGTGTTCTAGACTCTAGGTCACTGTTTGACAGCATTACAGATTACACCTTTACACATAATTATATTGAATAAGCATGTCATTCAGTGTTTTAGACGGTTGCCTCAAAAGCAGACAGTGTAGACTCAATTGTTCAATTACAGCATTCCACATAATTGTGTGTGGTTGATTCTACTGTACATTGTCCTCACTTCATATCATCAAATGCATTTAGTTAAGGTGTCTTTAAAGCAGAGGATCTCACCACTGCTGTGTTGTACAGAAAAAAGAGTGAGACAGAGTGAAGTTCACAGCTGCGCGGGATCATCATGTGCCACCGATGTGTGTGTGTGTGTGTGTCTGTGTCTGTGTGTGTGTGTGTGTGTGTGTGTGCGTGTGTGTGTGTGTGTGTGTGTGTGTGTGTGTGTGTGTGTGTGTGTGTCTGTGTGTGTGTGTCTGTGTGTGTGTCTGTGTGTGTGGCAGCAGGATAAGCCCTTAACCCACAGTGTCCTGAGCCAGGCCAAGCCACGCCATGCTCTGCCAAACCAGCCAAGCTAAGCTAAACTAAGTCCATTCTGGGGGGAAATCCAGTGAGGCCAAGTGAAGCTGAGCGACTAATTAGGCAGTATGTGACAGTCTTGCTAAAGGGGCTACACACACACAAGTCTTCACCAGTGTAATGCATTATGAACATGTTACTGTAATCATATTACTTTCCGTTAGATGCAAGGCACCTCAAAAAGACCGGCAATGTCACTTACTCACTCACTCAATCAGGGGTCGCGACTCGCAAGCCCACAGGGTTAGTGTGTGTGTGTGTGTGTGTGTGTGTGTGTGTGTGTGTGTGTGTGTGTGTGTGTGTGTGTGTGTGTGTGTGTGTGTGTGTGTGTGTGTGTGTGTGTGTGTGTGTGTGTGTGTGTGTGTGTGTGGGAAATTAACGTCAGACTTTAGGCTTATATCATATATAAATATATTAGTTAATTAGGAACATTGATTAAGTTAAAAGTCATTGATAAATAGGATTACAGTACAATCAGTATCATAAACATTTGAGAACACATTTGATATGGTTTCCTTTTTACATTGAGAGGCTTTTAGGCCAAGGTTGGAGGGGCCCCCTTATCTCCAGAAGGGTGGCTAGCCGGTCCGGGGTGGGCGCCTGTGCATTTTCCTGTTACATAACTATGCATCCTCTAGGACCTGGTCCGAGCTGGATCATATGGGAAAGGACACAGGTGTCTCACACTTGATTGGTCAGCCAGCGAAGACACCCTAGGTCGGACAGTATATCAGACCATTTTAGAATAGAGGAAAAGGGAGCTCCTTGGCCACTGCTATACTGCATTGCTGTCAACAAGCTTGTCGTGATCCATGGACCACCCGATAATTCATGTAATTATGCTTTCTGATTATTCAATAAATACCATACATGATGTTTGAACTCATTGTCCTGTGTCTAATATTCAATATCCTTTTGTCCTGATTCGAGGAACAACCAAATCTTTCCCACATGTGTGTGTGTGTGTGTGTGTGTGTGTGTGTGTGTGTGTGTGTGTGTGTGTGTGTGTGTGTGTGTGTGTGTGTGTGTGTGTGTGTGTGTGTGTGTGTGTGTGCTCGCTCACAATATCTTGCAAACTATAGGACCAATCAGCCTGTGCTTTGGTGCAGAAAGTTGCAGAGGCACAAGGATGAGCGTGTGGGAATATGTTTCACATCAGGCACACATTTCTTTGGAATTCAGTTCCAGCATTCTCCAATAGCCTACATACAGTTCTGTACAGAGTTCATGGTACATGTTTTTAATGCAAATGCTACATTACCACCAAGTCTAATTCAGCCAATGTTGTTAGCATTCTGACTTAGACCTTCTGACATTCTGTCCAGTCAAGCTAACATTACAGCACGGTAAAGCTTCTTGTTCAGTCAAGCTAACATTACAGCACGGTAGCTAAAGCTTGTTGTTCAGTCAAGCTAACATTACAGCACGGTAAAGCTTGTTATTCAGTCAAGCTAACATTACAGCATGGTAAAGCTTGTTGTTCAGTCAAGCTAACATTACAGCACGGTAAAGCTTGTTGTTCAGTCAAGCTAACATTACAGCACGGTAAAGCTTGTTATTCAGTCAAGCTAACATTACAGCATGGTAAACCTTATTGTTCAGTCAAGCTAACATTACAGCATGGTAAACCTTGTTATTCAGTCAAGCTAACATTACAGCATGGTAAACCTTGTTGTTCAGTCAAGCTAACATTACAGCATGGTAAACCTTGTTATTCAGTCAAGCTAACATTACAGCACAGTAAAGGCCTCCCGATAGCCAGCTAAGATAACTGGAGGGTATTCAGCTTCCAGTTTGAGATATCATGGCCATTTTCCCAGTTGATTACAGCGTTAATTGTACATGATAACTAGTGTTTCACTAGGGAGCATGTCTATGTTCCCCGGGTCCTATGTTCCCCGCTTGATTGATTGATTGATTGTACATTTTAGACCACCAGCCCTGATTCCAAACTCTAACCTTAACCAACTTCGAAAGAGGGCCTAAGCTTAACCAGTTTGAAACAAGGCGGACATTAATAATTAATAAAATAATAAAAATTAATAACATTTTCAATCTATTAATCAATCAAGCGGGGAACATAGGACCCGGGGAACATAGGACCCGGGGAACATAAGGATGATCCCTTTCACTACACTAGTTTTGAGAAATCACAACATGACGTGCAGACTTCTGGTTTGAGAAATAGTTTTTTTTTTATCCACTTTTTCTCCCATTTTCTATATTTTCTCCCATCCCAATTTCGTATCATCCAATCCAACCCTCCCCTGTCACGAACGCTGTTTCTTGCCTCCCACAAGCCGGCTGCAATGTGGACTAAGTCATACATAGTACAAGTCCCCTCCGATACTTGAGGTAACAGCAGTCGCATCTATTCACCTGCGCAGCTCGATCTCTCAGTGGCGAGGAGTAATGCGTGGGAGGCTCACGCTGCCCCCGACACTTCCTGATTCTACTGCGCAGGCGCACCAACCGACCTGTAGGAGTCGCTGTCCACAACGCCTGATCCCCACCCATCAGTTTCCCACCCCCTAATACGGCCAATGTGTATTAGTACGGACGGCCAGCTAAACTGAAAGCAATGTGGAGCGCTGGGCTCGAAGCCCAGCGTCTCCGTCATTGGTGGCGAGCGCCTTGCCCACTACGCCACGTAGCCGCCCTGGTTTGAGAAATTGTTAAAAATACACAACATGCAGACTTCCAGTTGGACAGACAGACACAACGTTAATTTTGTACGTAACACAGTTATTTTTATTTTTTTTTATGATTAATTCACAATCATAATATTATTAACAGAGGTTTCAATATGTTATGGACACGTCTCTCGGCTACACACGTGTTCCTGGTTACTACGTTATGATGTGTGTTTGTGTGTGTGTGTGTGTGTGTGTGTGTGTGTGTGTGTGTGTGTGTGTGTGTGTGTGTGTGTGTGTGTAGATTGATTTGTAAGTCAATTGTGTCTCAATAGCGTGGCAGACCTCCACTGCCCTGGATATGAGAGCCGTTCATGTCTGTATTTGCTCGGAGGGAACTTGCATTAGCTACTGTAGGTCTGAGCCAAGCCTCTCTGAGTGGGTTCATGGCATTGCATGGTAACGCGTGGAAGAGCATGCACTCAGTCATTTACTCATGCACACACTCACACACGCACACATATTTCCCCACACTTTTTAGTGCTATCTATCCATCCAGATAGTTTCAGTGTGATTTGTCTAGTTTTTTGGAGATATCTGTGGTGGAGATTGTCTTCCTTCAGTCCAATACAATGGAGCTGAATGGCACTCGGTTTGTGGCACTCAAAGCGGAAAAATAAATACATTTGAAGAACTCAAAAGCAACGTCTCTTTCCAGAAAACATGACGCGGCTACTCAAGGTTTCATGTAGGAACTATTTCCTAGTAGGAACTACTACCATAGAGACGCATGGTTACCTTGGGCGGGGCGTCAGACCCCGGGTACTCCCTCTGGTCCAGCTTGTTCCAGCGCTGCATCAGCTTGATGACCATGGGGTTACTGAAGTCCACAAGCTGGAAGCCTGTCACGTTGGCCCCGCCGTGCATGAAACGCTCCAGGTTAATGTCTTTAAAACCCTGGAGAGACCCGGGAGAACGGGGACACACAGAGAGAGAGAGGAGGGGGGGATTAGAGGGATGAAAAATAGGGAGAGTGATTGAGAAAAGAAAAAGAGTGAAGGTGGAGACGTTGAGAGAGAGAGAGAGAGAGAGAAAGAACAAACAAGAGAGAGAGGTAGACAGAACAACAGCAAAAACCGAGGAATGTGAGGACAACACACGAGAAAGGAGGAACAAGAGAAGGAGGTGTGCAGACACAAAGCAAATCTCTACCAAGGCAAAGAGAACATTCATCATCATCATCCCACAAAGTCTCCCGACACTCCCCACCTCGTCCCCTGTCAGTGTGGTCTCATGTGGCACTGGTACGGTAATGCGGGGCTGTAGTCCTGGGCAAATTGAGTCCAATTCAACACCAAGAAATGAAATAGATGGTAAACAGTGTCATAATTGAAATCTGTCCGAAAGATGTTCAGTGTATCGGAGAGGGCCAAAACTAACAGTGCATTATGGGATGCATGGAAGCAATTATTTTCTTTCAGATGAGGTGGAGAAAGGGCAAAGAAGTCGAGTCAACATCCAATAGTGGCTGAGACCAAGACAAGTCCAAGTTGACAGGAAAGTGGTTTAGAGTCCGGACTAGCAGAGAGGTGACTAGAGGGATGTATAGCAGAGCGCTGACTAGAGAGGGATGTATAGCAGAGAGGTGACTAGAGGGATGTATAGCAGAGCGCTGACTAGAGAGGGATGTATAGCAGAGAGGTGACTAGAGGGATGTATAGCAGAGCGCTGACTAGAGGGATGTATAGCAGAGAGGTGACTAGAGGGATGTATAGCAGAGAGGTGACTAGAGGGATGTATAGCAGAGAGGTGTCTAGAGGGATGTATAGCAGAGAGGTGTCTAGAGGGATGTAGAGCAGAGCGGTGACTAGAGGGATGTATAGCAGAGAGGTGACTAGAGGGATGTAGAGCAGAGAGGTGTCTAGAGGGATGTAGAGCAGAGCGGTGACTAGAGGGATGTATAGCAGAGAGGTGACTAGAGGGATGTATAGCAGAGAGGTGACTAGAGGGATGTAGAGCAGAGAGGTGTCTAGAGGTATGTAGAGCAGAGCGGTGACTAGAGGGATGTATAGCAGAGAGGTGACTAGAGGGATGTATAGCAGAGCGGTGACTAGAGGGATGTATAGCAGAGCGCTGACTAGAGGGATGTATAGCAGAGCGGTGACTAGAGGGATGTAGAGCAGAGCGGTGACTAGAGGGATGTATAGCAGAGAGGTGTCTAGAGGGATGTAGAGCAGAGCGGTGACTAGAGGGATGTATAGCAGAGAGGTGTCTAGAGGGATGTATAGCAGAGAGGTGACTAGAGGGATGTATTAGAGAGGTGACTAGAGAGGGATGTATAGCAGAGCGGTGACTAGAGAGGGATGTATAGCAGAGAGGTGTCTAGAGGGATGTATAGCAGAGAGGTGACTAGAGGGATGTATTAGAGAGGTGACTAGAGAGGGATGTATAGCAGAGAGGTGACTAGAGAGGGATGTATAGCAGAGAGGTGACTAGAGAGGGATGTATAGCAGAGAGGTGACTAGAGGGATGTATAGCAGAGAGGTGACTAGAGAGGGATGTATAGCAGAGAGGTGACTAGAGGGATGTATAGCAGAGAGGTGACTAGAGAGGGATGTATAGCAGAGAGGTGACTAGAGGGATGTATAGCAGAGAGGTGACTAGAGAGGGATGTATAGCAGAGAGGTGACTAGAGGGATGTATAGCAGAGAGGTGACTAGAGAGGGATGTATAGCAGAGAGGTGACTAGAGGGATGTATAGCAGAGAGGTGACTAGAGGGATGTAGAGCAGAGAGGTGGCTAGAGAGGGATGTATAGCAGAGAGGTGACTAGAGAGGGATGTATAGCAGAGCGCTGACTAGAGAGGGATGTATAGCAGAGAGGTGACTAGAGGGATGTATAGCAGAGAGGTGACTAGAGAGGGATGTATAGCAGAGAGGTGACTAGAGGGATGTATAGCAGAGAGGTGACTAGAGGGATGTAGAGCAGAGAGGTGACTAGAGGGGGATGTAGAGCAGAGAGGTGACTAGAGGGATGTATAGCAGAGAGGTGACTAGAGGGATGTAGAGCAGAGAGGTGACTAGAGGGGGATGTAGAGCAGAGAGGTGACTAGAGGGATGTATAGCAGAGAGGTGACTAGAGGGATGTAGAGCAGAGAGGTGACTAGAGGGGGATGTATAGCAGAGCGCTGACTAGAGAGGGCTGCCAGCTGTAATCTACTTTAGTCATTCACTCTGCTCCCAGACAGACCCTTTAAATACTGGGACACATCAATACTGCACTATCACTGGGCAAATGGACTGAATGACAATTACAGGGAGGTAGAGAGCCGGGGAGGAAGGTGAATGCGTTAGTGGGGGGGGCAGGAGAGAGAGAGAGAGAGAGAGAGAGAGAGAGAGAGAGAGAGAGAGAGAGAGAGAGAGAGAGAGATAGAGAGATAGGGAGAGAAGGAGAGAGAGGGAGAGGGGGAAGCAAGGGGAGAGAAAGAAAGAAAGAAAGAAAGAAAGAAAGAAAGAAAGAAAGAAAGAAAGAAAGAAAGAAAGAAAGAAAGAAAGAAAGAAAGAAAGAAAGAAAGAAAGAAGGAAAGAAGGGAATATTGAGTGTTTCCTCACCAGGTTGGCCATGATGTAGTGGTAGCTCTTGACGTGTTTCCCCACGCTGACGATCTGAGGGGACGGAGCGGAGTGTTAGGCTCTCCACTGGATTAACACACTTAATGACATTGGAGTGGATGACAGCCCAGAGTGTGCACCTCCACACCGCATGACGGCTGCCTTTAATTGGGAGAAATCAGACGGCGGTGCGGCGTGTCGGAACAAATGAATAGGCGGTCGTGTCACTCTGCCGTATCAGGAAGTATACACCCCGGTGAGCTCTGTGAGATATGACAATGTTCCTGATACCAAGAGACAACACACACACACACGCACGCACGCACGCACGCACGCACACACACACACACACACACACACACACACACACACACACACACACACAGACACACACACACACACTGCTACACATGCAAGTATGCACACACACACACACACACACACACACACACACACACACACACACACACACACACACACACACACACACACACACACACACACAGAGATACACACACACGTAGCTACACACGCACACAGCCCAGTCTTGATAATAAAGGCAGACACTGATAGCCGATATCTACTGTACCACGCAATCCCCCTGAAAGCCAAGGATGTGAATTAAACTCAACAAGAAAAAAAAGGTTCTGCATTCTTCTGACAGGTTCCATTGACATCAACTTATACAATGGCATGCAAATTCTTGATTCTGATTGGCTGAAACACTTCTTTCAGACGTTGTTATTTCTCATAACACACTCCACGTGATCCCAGAACCCGCCCACAACCGAATAACCTTTTTTTCCGAATCACTCCGCTGTTCGTGTTTTTATGAATGAAACCAAGATGGCGGACAATAATCTTTATGAATGGATGTATTGATATCGTCATAACGACTCATTCAAAAACGATAAAGTCGTGTGGAATGTGTTAGTTGCTTAGACAATGTTGGATTATGTAATTGGTTGGTCATGACTCATTGTGAAACAAAATATAAATTGCGGGAAGTGTGTTGTTAGATGGCATTCGTTGTAGAACCTCACTCTCCTTCAAAAGGACACTGTCATTTCACTGTTAATACAATTTTGAATCAATCAATCAATCAATCAATCAAATAACAACCGCTAACTTCACTGTTAGATGGCATGCTTTGTAGTAACCTATGTATAGATGTAGCACTGTCTATCTGTATGTCATATATGTTATGCTGCATTGAAAATGGGGGACCCTGATGTAAACAAGACAAAAGTCTTTCTCTGGTCTGCATCCCCTTTACAAATGTGTGTATTGAGCTGTACTGTATTGTACCCATTCTGCAATCTGTTAATACAATTTTAAATCAATCAATCAATCAATCAAATAACAACCGGTAACTTCACTGTTAGATGGTATGCTTTGTAGCAACCTGCCTCTGCAAAAGGACACTGTCGCACGAAGCGATTTCACTGGATGTCCCGGACACAATGGATATATTCGTAACTAATCATTTAAAAAAGATACCGTTAACTGGAATATGTTAGTTGTTTACACAATGTTGGATTATGTAATTGGTTTGTCATGACCCATTGTCAAAACAATAATACATTGCAGGATTTATATGAAATTTGTTGTTAGATGGCATGCTTTGAAGCACCGCACCTGCTTCTAGACACGGAGGCAACTTGTTTTTTCTTTTTTTACCTACTTTTTCTGCGGATGGTTTTGTGAATAAATCTCCATTATGCTTCAATTACTGTGTGTTTATTGTATAGCAATAAGGTTGGATGAATTCGGCCATTGTATAAAAAACATTACATCACTTGAAGTCGTGTGTTATACAAATTAGATCATGCCTAGGGGGGTCTAACCACCCTCGGCTGCGCCTCGGGCCTGACCCCCCTTGGACAGTAACCACCATTTCCTTTAACACCAAGGATTACAAATTCAAATGCTGTGCTTTATCTTCTCCACCATATCATTTTTATTTATTTTTTATTAAACTACTGTATATTTGTATGTCTCTAAATGTTTTGATGAATTGAAAATGGAGGACCCTTATGTAAAAAAGCCGAAAGTCTTTTATTGGTCTTCATCCTCCAGTCCACTGAGCTGTAGGCCTACTGTATTGTACCCACTCTGCAATCTGCCAATAAAGCTTTCAATCAATCAATCAGACAAATGCATAGAAAAGCCCTTATTATAACCAAATAACAAAAAATTATATGATTGTTTATGAAAATGTTTTAGCCCTATGCTTGACTATTATTTTAGCCATGGCAACAAATAAAATAATAATAATAAAATTAATAAATAAAATATTAAATAAATAGGCTACACGTCTCTCTTTTTGTGTTACAAATTGTGCTCACCGATATGAACATAGGCCTCTTTACTTACTTAAAAAAGGAAACATCAAGAAATGTGTTTATGGTATTAATTCCACCATCCCATGTAGCACTATCTCTCAACCAGAGCTCTCAACCAAAGCAATGCAACAGAACAATTTTGATTGACAGTCAATTCTGCCAATTACGTCACACCGCTTGCACCCGCCTCAGCTGTTACCACCAATCGGCAAGCACGTATTCGTTTTTTATTTCCTGGATGTCCGCCATTGATTTTGACGAGAGCTCACAACAAGGCTAATAACGTAGGCGGCTACGTGGCGCAGTGGGCAAGGCCCTCGCAACGAATGCTGGAGACTAGGCTCGAACAAGATGCCTCCTGTTCGAGCCCCGCTCTCCACATTGCTTTCAGTTTAGCTGGTTGTCCACAGTAATACACATTGGCCGTATTACGGGGAGGGAAACTGAAGGGTGGGGATCGGGCGTTGTGGACAGCGACTCCTACAGGTCGGTTGGTGCGCCTGCGCAGTAGAATCAAGAAGCGACGGGGGCGGGGCCCCTCCAAAGCCCAGACCCCCGACGCTGAAAGATCGAGCCGCGCAGGTGAAAAGATGTGACGGCTGTTACCTCGAGTATCGGAGGGGACTCGTGCTATGTATGACTTAGTCCACATTGCAGCCGGCTTGTGGGAGGCAAGAAACAACGTTCGAAGACAGGGGAGGGTTGAATTGGACGATATGAAAATTGGGATGGGAGAAAAAGTGGTTACAAAAAAAAAAGGCTAATAACGTTAGCTCCCCGCCGGCCACGAGTGGACTACCAGCGCTCCACAGGAGTACTAAACGAGGCATAATGATTTTACTGCAACAAATGTTATAATAAAGGCCTTTCGTTCTATACACTTGTCTGATTGAAAACTTTATTAACAGACCGCAGAATGGGTACAACTCAGCACGCTCTGAGCAAAGGAAGGAACTGAGATTTGAATTGAGTAATGCTTGCCTTGCTATGGTCCGGTAAATACGCTGATGTTATTGAACGTGTAACTATATAACGTTAATTCCACAAAACGAATGCCTTTGTTAATCATAAGTAGTAACTTTGATGCAGTAGCGTGTGTGTGGGGGCGGCGTTGTGCAGGTCGCTTGACTGAAACTTTTTTCAAAGTTTGAACGTGTGGACCAGATTGACGCGACACAAATTGATGGATATTTATCGGCTACTGCCATCGGCACATTTGAGCTTATCGGCTGATAGGCCGATGGCAGTCAACAAGGCACTTATCGGCCGATACCGATACCCGACCGATATATCGGTGCACCCCTAATATCACTGATATCGAGTGTTTGGTCAGTAACATGGGTCTCCCAGTCCCTCCGCTCTGCTGCAACAGAAGTACTGCGAGCAGTCGGCCACGGACAGAAGTGGGACATCTGTCGGGTTTTGTTATTATGTTGTGTTAAACAATTTCTCCGTCTTGTGTACGGTATTCGCTATGCTAAATTGTCTCTCAGTTGTAGCCTGGCTACATTATGCTTTCTCGTTCCATTATCATGCTCTAGTGTTTCTGATAATAAAATAACACATATTTTGAGAAGAGCAACACCATCTCCGCCTCCTTCTTCCTTTCTACTATTGGACTCAACATTCCTGCCTTGAATCATAACAACATGTGAGCCCTCTTGAGGACGATTTGCCCACAGGCACTTTGGCGACCTCTAGCGGCTCGGGTGTGCATATTTTTTAATACAATATATAGCGAATTTGTTGCCTGTCGATAGCCATGTCAGGTGACAAAATCTGTTCAGCAGTTCTCGAGTTACATGCCGATATGTGAGGCGTGCGCGGAAGTACAGACTTTATTTGAGGCGTGCGCGGAAGTACAGACTTTATTTTTTCAAATATCACTCCAGAGCCTCTACTCCGTCAATCTTTTGGCGATCTCGAAGATTATTGGACAGGGTTGTAAGCAATGAGCAGGGCTTTCCAATGGTACCCCACGTGGGAATAAGCAAATCAGGGATCTAGGTGAAAAGTCACGAGCCAAAACAGGAAGAGAATTCCGTCGAATGCATTGAAGTCTATGATAAAATCGTTTTCTGAGCCCTCTCACCTTTTACCAAAACCACTACTAATCACTAATTTCTGAACAAATTTTATGACATTTTTTCAGCCATACCAATAAATACTACTTCTGGACTACTAACTACTACAGAAAAAGGTGAGTAACAAGTTTACCTGCAACTCAAGTTCAAACCTATGTTACTCTATTTTATTAGCACTAAAAGTGAATTTTCTTTATTGTATCAGAATGTCGTCTTTCAAAAGAGACCAGGTAAAATAATCTGTCAGTGCAGTAAGCAAATTTGTCTTGGGCAAGATTTCTTGAAAGTACAAATATCTAGGGCTCTCTCTCCCGATTAAATAAAGTGGGAAGGGATACCAGAAAATTTATTTTGTGTTTACTGGCTGTCAGAATGTAGAGCTATTTAACACTTATAGTTAGACAAAAAAATACCACTTACAGCATCTTTAAGTCAGAAAGCACCCTCATCAAAACATTTAACCAGTTATTGCAATACAACTATGTGGTACAATGCCTCTACTTGGTAGGATGTTCACCGAATTACATTAAGCAAGCGTGGTCAAGATTAGCAGGGAGGAATCAATAGCCATGGCTATCTTTAAGTATTGGCCAATACAGAGTACCAATCCATTCCATTACTTTTATTGATTTGATTGAGATATAATCTATTTTTCATCATTAGAGAGATCTAACATTTTATGTGTCAGAAATGCAAAACAAATCTAGTTCCTTTGTATGATTTGTGACATGTTGTACTTTATATGGCTATACTGTATATACCATATATTATGTCTACATCTATTATCTACATTGACTCAGCTAGACCTCTTTCTTATATTCGCGGCGCTAAGATTGAAGATTTTTCACTCCATAGATTAATCTAGATTAATTTATTTTAATGCTTTAAATAATTTAAATTAATCTCCAAAGTTAAAGCATTAATTTTGACAGCCCTAATGTATATATATATATATATATATATATATATATATATATATATATATATATATATATATATATATATATATATATATATATATATATATATATATATATATATATATATATATATATATATATATACTGTATCCCATACCTACTCTTTAAACCACTGACCAGTATGGCCTCTACCAAAAATCGACAATAAATTGAACGGGTCAAAACACGCAGAGGCACTCTACAAGAAGGGCCAGAGTCGACTCTACTTCCTCAGAAGGCTGATATCCTTCAACGTCTGTACAAGGATGTTGAGGATGTTCTACGAGTCGGTGGTGGCGGGCGCCTTCTTGTACGCTGTGACCTGCTGGGGCAGCGGACTGAGAGCGGACTGCGAGCGGGGGACATTATCATTACCATATAATCACTTGTTATATTGTATATTGTTAATGCACTTTACTGTTACCTTGCACTCTTGAACTTCACTTGAACTTTTCATTGTACTGTAGGCTATACTTGTGCTGCACAATGACAATACATTTTAATCTAATCTAATCTAATATGGCTTTTAGTGTTTTAGTATAGGGGGAATTATCCGATACTGAAGCATTGTTTCAGCCTGTATGGGTGCATCCCTTGTGTAAAAGTCCCATACGATTCATATCAGTGAGTTTATGTGTTCATGATGCAAATCAGGGATCAGATGGTATCAGGTTAAACTGTGTATCACCGCCCTGCCTGAACTAACACCATGCTACATTACAGGTCTTAAGTATAGCATACTTCAAGTGATGTATCACTTTCACACTCCAAGTAGCCTCGCATAGCCAGACGTCTCTCTCTCCGCACTATGTTAGCGCTGGAGAAAGGTCGGGCAGAACCCATTATCATTCTGCACTAACTGGAAAAGCAAAGCCTCCTGGTTGTTTGTATTTCTTAAACCACTCATCAAGGGTGGGCATAAACAGCCCGGTTCACCCGTGCACTTGCAATTAGTGCCGGGAGTGGGGGGGGGGGGGGGGGGACAGCAAAAACTACAAAGATGTCCCACACACACACAGTGTTCCTGATACCAAGACACACAGTATTATTATGTACAGTGATACAGGTATAAAACACTATGATAGTAAGTCATACTGGCCAGCTGTATAACTCCAGAGTATCCCACACACACACACACACACACACACACACACACACACACACACACACACACACACACACACACACACGCACACACGCACGCGCACGCGCACGCGCACACAGCTACACATGCAAGCCTAGTGCAAAATCCAAATCTTTGTTTGACGTTTTTCCTCATAAGCATGTAGCTTATGTAGCAAGCTCCAACACTGTCATTGTTGTGAATAGAGAGGGGCAACACACAGAGAGAGCGAAGGGAGATAAGAAGGATGGAAGCTAGCAAATAGTCTGGCGGCTTCAGACTTTATACCTGATCACAAGTCTGCGTCATACCTCTCTAGTTTCTGGCTTCGGGGAGAGAATGACTCATAGTTCACAAATATTGATTGAACCTTCAACAGATCTCTTTCATTCTGGGCTGGTGTTCCCCTTTAAAGTTCACAATAATATGCCCAAATCCCCCAAAAGAAAAGACAGCCATCAAAAAACACAGGTACGAGAGGTTTGGTCAGGGGCACTACCTGTGACCGTCAACAGCGTCTGGCCTCACGTAACAAATCACTGTCACACAGTGGCTGGATATGACAGAGTCCATTATGTCTCTGAGATGTTCTGTGCACTTGGGTCTGGCAAGATAGAACAGGAGGTGTGCCATGGGGCAAAGTCACACACACACACGCACGCACGCACACACGCACACACACACACACACACACGCACACACACACACAGTGTGAGCTGTTAGCGCTGTGACAGATGTCAAGAGTGGAGATTTCCTGAATAATTGAACTATGATGGAGGCACCAGTTGCCGGGGGGGGGGGAGGGGGGGGGATAGAGGGATGAAGGGATGGAGGGATGAAGGGAGCACCACGACACAAGGCAGGGGGAGGAGGAGGAGGGCGCTCATCAGATTCTGACAGTAAGCGTGCCAACTAACACCGCCAGAGACACGGAGACACACTATTAAAACACCTCCTAATTAACAAACACACGCACAAGGGAGCGAGGGAGTGTGTACATTACAATAGAAACTACCGGTAGTCAAATCAGTTTCATTTTTGTTTGTTTGTATAATTGTTTAATTATTTCAATTTGATTAACTTTAAATTCAACTTAGTTCAATTCTCTGCTGTGCTCTATGTTGCACTTGAGAAACTTGGGAAAATTAACTATGTTCGCTGGAGATTCCGTTGAGCTTTCGTCTTTGAAAACGAGAGCTTTGATGTAGAATTATGCCCAAGACTAGCGGGGGAAATATATTGGTAACTGCTATGTCTACTACAGGGCATTATGACATCATCTGCACATCAAGGATCTTTATCTCGCTGTGCCTGTGCACTGTAGGACATGTGGGGTCCTGTGTCATTACAGTACATTACAGTACTATGTGTCTATTGCACTGTATGACATCATTACAGTACATTACAGTACTATGTGTCTATTATATTGCACTGTAGGACATGTGAGGCCCTGTGTCATTACAGTACATTACAGTACTATGTGTCTATTGCACTGTAGGACATGTGGGGTCCTGTGTCATTACAGTACATTACACTATTACAGTACTATGTGTCTATTGCACTGTAGGACATGTGGGGTCCTGTGTCATTACAGTACATTACACTATTACAGTACTATGTGTCTATTGCACTGTAGGACATGTGAGGCCCTGTGTCATTACAGTACATTACACTATTACAGTACTATGTGTCTATTGCACTGTGGAACCTATTGCACCACAAAGACAGATTCCTCTGTGTTCATTGCATGTGGTGAAAGAATCAGTATCAGTATGAATCTGATGGAATTGTGACAGAATGCGCTGCTACTGTATATATTGATAGGCCAGCAGGTTCTAGCTGTGATAGTACTGTTTATGAACGTCGTCTAAACAGATGAGATCAAATGACCTGTCATCCTCATTCAAAGGCCCAATCCCAATCCCCATCCCTGGGCCCTAGCCCTCGTTTTGGAGTGCCCTCGACTGGGTAGAGGTGCTTCAGAACGGAGCTACAAGTCATTTCATCATCAGTAATATAATAATGTAAAGGATTTTTTCTGTTCAGCTTATTTTTATTGTTTTTGCAAGGCCCACAAACGTTACATATAATAATGATAGGCCTACGTATTTATTCTTTGTATCAAACAATAATTTTTACTGAAATGTAGTGGAATTGAAATGTAGTGGAACTGAAATCTGGAGAGGAAAAGCCACACAATCCAGCTTTTTTCTTCAATATCTCTGCAGCACCTGTGAGTAACGGCTCTCCTGGAGTGAGGAACGATACTGCTCGGTTCGTCCCGTTGAGCAGTTTTGCTGTATCTAATTGTTAAAATGACATAACCATCGTGTCCGCCATCAAAAGATACTTGGTTAAAACCATACATTTCTTCTTGATTTGGAGCAGCAACACACGATTCAGTGTAAAGGGAAACCGAAACCTAAGTCCTTCACGCTCTCCCTTCTACCCCGCCGTTTAGAGTCAGCATCTGAACACACTCTGTTTGGAGGGCCGGGTGGAGGGCCACAGTACAGTACATGACCACTTCCCATAGAGCCATAAAAGAATCGGGACACCCTACACTACACGGCCAAGTGCAAAATGGAGGCGTAGGGCCAAGTGGTAGTACCAAGGGGGGGGGGGGTATTGTGATAGTATCTTGTTGCTGGTATCTTTTAGCCCACTTCATAACTGGCCCTGTACAGCAGTTCACCCTTACTGAAAAATATACACAGCCATTCCACTATGAAGCCCTTTGAGTAGTACGGGTACTAGAAAATAGAAAATGCAGGCAGGCAGTGGGAACGTGGTGGAAAAGAACCTGACCTGAGCATGACATAAGAGCAAAATGCCCGCCGTGTCAATATGGTCACTTGATGACTCCGGTAACACTTGCATAGTGCACTTTATAATATCTACCACTACACTGTGAACTGAATGTGCAAAACTGTTACTCCGTCACTCGTACTTTTTTTTTTTTTTTATACTGTATTACTCTTTAAGATGTTTATTTTAGCATTAAAGTTTTTCTTAATATTTAGTAATTGTAGTTTAAGTCTATAATTTGTGATTCTGTGTGAAGGGGGGACTAGCAAAGTACGATTTTCATTGTATGGTGTAACTGTAACTCTCTATTAGACACAATTATTAGCCCAGGCTTTGATTTGTTTCAAGCATTGAATACAAAACTGGCCTATATTCGTGACAGGCGTTTATTTGGGATCTACGTTTCCGTTCACACAAAACTCTTGCTCAGAATTTCTCTTTTAAATAATATCAAATCTGTACATTTAGTTTATTATGTATAGAAAGCAAATAGCTATCGAATAACATTTAAATAATGGATCATTCATTTGATCTCGCTCCGAGAGAGAGCAGCCTTCTCGTTTTAGCGCCAACCTCATGCACTCTGAGAGAGAGAGAGAGAGAGGCATTTGACCTTGGTATTCAACTTGTGAAAATGCCTTATTTCCACATCTAAACACGTGTCATCAGATCACAGGCCTGGGGCAGTGAGCTCCGTGCAAGAGAGGACTAAAGTGTGTCGGCGGGGAAGGGAATGATGTTGTTCTCAGAAAGTTTTCACTCAGTTTACAAGTGTCACTACTAATGGTGAGTAAAATCACTGTTGTCATGCAAGCGCGCTGTATTTCTGCCATTAACATTATGCACCAGCAAGCTTTCTGTTGTGGAGATGAGGTGCAGCGTTGAATCATGGATGATTGCTGTGTGTAGGTTGTGCGGGTGTCTGGTAGATCAAAGGGGCTTGGTGTTTAATTGGGACTCTGCTTCGCGGTGTACTCCAAGACTGCTCGTGATGGCAGTATGCAAATGATAATTTCTTTCTACTTGCACTTACTGTAAGTCACCCTGTAATGAGCCTCAACTAAATTGCCTTAAAGGGGAAGTTCACCACAAAACACAAAGAAACACATTTCCCCTCTTACCTCTGTCTAAATGGTAAATGGTGCATTTATATAGCAGCTTTTATCCAAAGCGCGTTACAATTTGTTCCTCACATTCACTCACACACCGACGGCAGAGGCAACCATGCAAGGTGCCAGCCTGCTCATCAGGAGAATTTAGGGGGTTAGGGGGGGTAATACACAATGATATCTTCAAACCTCTGCAAATCACACCATAACTATGAGGGTGAATAGACAGCACTCTGGGTATGAGGGTTACGTGTTACATAATTTTTCTTTTTTTGTATTTTGGGTAAACTGCCCCTTTGAAATGTAATTCTAACATAAGAATGCATGTCGATTTAGCCTATCTCGATGAGGCTAGAGGCGGCAGCTGATTCACCCGTCTGATCTCACAGTCCCCCTATGAGGGACCCCAAACACAATATTTCTCAGTCATGTATGGCTGGTAACCGTGTTGTAATAGCAAATGTAAAAAATTTGTTATTATTATATTTTCTTTAATGCATTTTTTTTACTTTCACTGTCTGAGTGTGTTTGTATGTCATGTTGGTATACTGTTTGTCATGTTTGTACAATGTTCTGAAAAATGTAAAATAAAATCTATAAAAAAAAAAATGCATGTCGATACTTGTGTCGCGGTGACGTCACCTGCTCGAGCATGTTCTGCAGCCGCTCGGCCTCCAGGTCGATGACAAACTTCTTCTCCTTGCGTCGGTCCAGGTCCTCCAGCAGGCGCCGGTAGCTGGCGTCGTTGAAGTTCTCCACACAGATGGCGCTCACCTGCCAGTTGTTCTGCCCAGCTTTTTCCATGATGGCCTGCAAGATGGCGTACCCTGACAAATAGAGACACACACACACACACATATTCATCAATGATTGAAGGGACTCTGCAAAGAAACAACAGCTTGGAGCTGCTTGTGCTGAACTAACCAAGTTCAAGTTTCAAGTTTATTTGTCACATTAAAAGTACAGTATACAGTCAATGCAATGATATGCACTTTGCCCTGGCACTCTCTCAGCCCTTAAAAACATATAAATAATAACATAAGCTGACCTGAGAATAACAACAACAACATACAATAAAAACAATAGCAACATCTAATAATATAATAAACAATTTAAAAACAATTAAAAGAACAATAAGAACATAAAATAAAAGCACAGATAATAAAAAAAAAAAAAAAAATCCACAGCTTCTACAATAATTTAAGTGCTACTGTTCAGTATTCTGACCGCCTGGGGGTAAAAAACTATCTCTGAGGCGGGATGTCCGAGCTCTGGTGCTCTGTAGAGGCTTCCCTGAGGGGAGATAAGAGGCAGTGTGCTGGGGGTAAGGCTGTCCCTGAAGCCTGTTTTTGGGATTCGAACTTCGTCAGGGTTTTTCGAACGAACGTTCGAACTTTCGTAAAAAAAAAAGAAGAAAAAAAGTGAATTAGTGTAGCCTAATCTTTATCTGCAACTGTGAAGAAAAACCCAATTGGTTTAAACAGAATTAATAAAAAAATATATATTTAAATTTTTTTTTTTATTAAAAATAAAAGATTCGAATGTTGATTTAGAATTCGAATGCCAACGTAACGAACGAAGGTTTGAACGTTTGGGCTCAGCCATAGCTGGGGGACTGGTGTCCTTCATAATACAGAGTGCTTTCTTCCTTCTTCTTGGTAATGGTAACCAAGGATGTACTGTTGTTGTTGTTGTTGTTGTTATATGACATTTCAGTCAACGATAAGATTCAGGTTATAAATCAGCTAAGTGCCCCTTTAAAAGATTAACTGGACAATTGAAGCAGCTGCTCTGCTGACAATGAATGATAGAACGATGCAGACACTGTGACAAGTTTATTATTAATAATTGAATAATGAATTGATCGATTGATTAATTCTCAATTATTATTATTATAATCATTTTCTTTTGTATATATCAAGATATGGATCTCATTCTGTGCTTCAGAACTGTTATGTGCTACTATGAAAAGAAAGTTAATCTGTGTGTTAAAAGCTCAAAACAAACGCTGATTTTGCAACGTCAGCCTTTCATTCAGCCTCATTAGGCTCTCTTCACACGTTCTGAGTGGACACGGGGAAAACAAGGTTCTTCTGTGATGAAGGTTTTGTCACAGATGTGGAAGTAACCCGCCACTGGAGCGCTAACTGGGACGAGCGCTCTAAACGTTTCATTCACTTAAATAGAATCCTGGTCCCAGCGTTGCCACATAGTCAACGTCTAGACTTTGGGGTAATAACAGGTGTAACCACAGATACAGAATAATGAACTATGTATTAATTATTCTATATCTACTGTATGGCCACACCTGTGTTAACCCTTTCACTACCACACTACAAAGGGTTAACACTTTCACTACCACACTACAGAAGGTTAACACTTTCACCCTTTCACTGCCACACTACAAATGGTAAACACTTTCACTGCCACACTACAAATGGTAAACACTTTCACTGCCACACTACAAATGGTAAACACTTTCACTACCACACTACAAATGGTAAACACTTTCACTACCACACTATAGAAGGCCGTCTGTCCACGAGTATATACGTGTTTCGATTCCATGCGTTGTGGACCAGAGCCACGTATATACTCGTGGCAAGTTGTTATTGTTTTATTCCATATTTATAACGCTATTAACGTCCGCTATCGAGATCCATTACCTACCCACATATTTGATTTTCGAAACATGCACTACCGGCCAGATCCGCTTAGGGGCGACATCGCTCCACTGCAGTATCATTGAGGGGATTCTAAAAAAAATTGCTTTTACAGTCCTGTGGGCGGATCATAGAGCCTTGATTCCAAATGAAGACCCTCCATCTTTGATCCCTTTACCGAACTTATTTTTCAACCTGGAATAATGGGATTTATGATTAGCCAATGTACATATCGATCTACCAGAATCCGATGACTAATGAAGAAATGCTGCCGGCGATCACATGGCCTGATGGTAGGATACTATTACCCCAAATTACAGCTGGATTGGACATTGTTTTAAAACCTAACGTGATAGACCACTGACATTGGCTACCTGAACGCACACTCTATTGCTAATCAATAATACTAATCGGCGTTCCCCGCCGCCCCCATTTCATCCATAGATGCTCTGTAATAGTCCGGATGCTACGCAGTTTGTTTTATTTCATTCGTATATATACAGCAGAAATGGCGTTTGATATAACGGCGCCAACGTTTAGCCTATTTTCTAGCTTCCTGAAAAAAAGAAGAGACGAAAAGCGCGATAAACCTTATATTCACGACGCTATAAAATGACAACCAACCGATGGATTTTTTTTTTCTTTAAGCCATTATGAAGGCACGGTTTATGCACTCAAGTGACAATGAGAATGGACAGATATCAATACTATAAATGATATATATAGCTCTTAGAAAGTACATCGGTTTGTAAACAATCCTCTGTCCTCTGAGGCATAAATCGCAGAGGGGCTCCGGTCGCCATAGTGTTAACACTTTCACCCTTTCACTGCCACACTACAAATGGTAAACACTTTCACTACCACACTACAAATGGTTAACACTTTCACTGCCACACTACAAATGGTAAACACTTTCACTACCACACTACAAATGGTTAACACTTTCACTACCACACTACAAATGGTTAACACGTTCACTACCACACTACAAATGGTAAACACTTTCACTACCACACTACAAATGGTTAGCACTTTCACTACCACACTACAGAAGGTTAATCTTTCACTACCACACTACAATTGGTTAACACTTTCACTACCACACTACAGAAGGTTAACCTTTCACTACCACACTACAAATGGTTAACACTTTCACTACCACACTACAAATGGTTAGCACTTTCACTACCACACTACAGAAGGTTAACCTTTCACTACCACACTACAGAAGGTTAACCCTTTCACTACCACACTACAAAGGCTTAACACTTTCACTGCCACACTACAAAGGGTTAACCTTTCACTACCACACTACAGAAGGTTAACCCTTTCACTACAACACTACAAAGGGTTAACACTTTCACTACCACACTACAGAAGGTTAACCCTTTCACTACAACACTACAAAGGGTTAACACTTTCACTACCACACTACAGAAGGTTAACCCTTTCACTACAACACTACAAAGGGTTAACGCTTTCACTACCACACTACAGAAGGTTAACCCTTTCACTACAACACTACAAAGGGTTAACACTTTCACTACCACACTACAGAAGGTTAACCCTTTCACTACAACACTACAAAGGGTTAACACTTTCACTACCACACTACAGAATGTTAACCCTTCCACTACCACATTACAGAAAGTTAACCCTTTCACTACCACGCTACAACAGGTTAACACTTTCACTACCACACTACAAAGGGTTAACACACTCACTACCACACTACAGAAGGTTAACATTTCACTACCAGTAGTGTGGTAGTGAAAGGGTTAACCTTCTATAGTGTGGCAGTGAAGGGTTAACCCACGACAAGTGTGAAACTGCTGTGAAAATCGCCCATGGAGCAGCTACAGAGATTGATTTTGACATTGCAGATTAGAGTCTTGGTTGTTCCAAGACATAATTTAATATCCAGAATGTTTGATGTTTATGCGATCATTGGGTTAATGCATCAGTCTGCGTCTCCCCCTTAGCTACCGTCTTACATTAGGAATATATGTACGTGAAGACGGCCTGATTAAATCCCAGCGCAGTGGAGTCCCTGGAGACGGAGCATATTGGGAGGAGGGAGGGGGGTACAGTCATTACTTGGCATTCAATTTGACATTAAAACGTATTGCGCCACCGTGAAAGAAACGTTGCAAACTATCAAATGAGCGCTACATGGTTTGAAAGCTCTACTAATAAGCTCCACTAACAGACGTGGGGCAGAGCACCCAGAGCCCTGTTTGATATTCATCACGGGGACGGCTAGCATAACACGAGCAGCCTCCCGACTCTCAGCGGACTGTGCATCTGCCGCCGTGCAAAACGCCATGTTGACTCAACGTGCAGAGAGTCACTACTGTCACAGTTACGTCGAAACAAAACTAATAAATACGTAGAAATGACACATATTAGAAAATGTCATGGAGAGAAATGGTTTCACTGTGGCTTTTGACGGTTGAAACACATTCCAGGTCCTATTGACCGAAGGGCAAGCAGGCGAGCTAAGCCGGTCTGAATCTCGGAGAGAATAACTTCTTCACGGCCCACGGTTATTATTTTCCACTCTGTTTTGCGGATGAAATATGGGCACAGCGGGCCGTAAGTGAAGTGACAAAACATATTGATTATAATTGCCGGTTTCGGCGCCACAAGACTGGCATTACTGTACACAAGATCCCTGGCAGGACGCACATCAACCCTCTCGCCCTCGCCAAGACAAATTACACTGAAAAACTATTTTCACTGCAGATAAATTCTTCATCTCTCTCAATCCTTCATCCCCGTCTCTCTCTCTCTGTCTCTCTCTCTCTCTCTCTCTCTCTCTCTCTCTCTCTCCCCCGCCAGACCTCTCAGAGTGAGGCAGGCTGGTCAGCAGCGAGGGGGGGAGGTACCGCTAGACTCCGGAGGAAGGACCCCGGCTGTCGAGGTTTGTGTAAAAGAGACGAGCGTCGAGGAGGAGAAGGCAGGGAGCTGTGAGGACGGCTGTTTTCCAACAGGAACAGATGTCCTCTTTAAACGGCCCCTCGTGGTGGCCATCACAATCTGGCAACCCGTCTCCCCGCGCTCCCAATTAGTGGATTAACCTGTGCACTGGCAACCCCTGCCCCCCCCCCCCCCCCCTCCTCCTCTGTCCTTTCTCCTCCCTCTGCTCCCCATTAGAGGCCCTGCTGTGACGCCAGGGAGTCTGTCACTCAGTCAGTCAGTCGGTCCGTCAGCCAGCCAGTCAGCCAGACACACACACACGCACACGCACACGCACACAGACACGCACGCACGCACGCACACACACACACACACACACACACACACACACACACACACACACACACACACACACACACACACACACACACACACACACACACACACACACACACACACACACACACACACACACACACACACACACACACACACACACACACACACAGTATCAGTAGAGACATGGGTTTTCTTGTCTGGCTGGACCCTGAGGGAGTGTCCACTGGTGTCCTGTGGCTTGTTCAGCAGAGTGTCGTGCTGCACAGCAGCATCAGAGAACCAGTGGTGACAAAACACCAGAACTGGCACCCACAATAAACTGCATGTGATTTCTTTAAGGAGTATATACTCGTTATTGCCGTCCAATAGAATAACGCCAACAACGAGTTTACTCGTTTTGTTTTTATGATCGCTATTTCCTTTATTCGCTATTGTCATTCATAATTCATCGAGCAAGGCTCCGGGGGACGCTGGATATTGCAACGGTTCAATACCGCCGCCTGGTGGATTTCGGGCAAGTTGCACTCCACTCTAAACCGGATGGGGCGCTCTGTGCATCGGGGAAACTGTTCCGGGCCAGAGATATCTTGTTATGTGGATCCAGACAAACACTCGAGTGCATTGGATCGCTTTCGAGACGCAAGAATCAATATGCTTTTCGCCGTTTATTGCGTCGTACAAACGGAAAACTGATCTAGCAGATGGAAATCAAATAATTGGAATATTTTTTCTCCAGACTCATCGGCCACAGGTAAGAGGAATCTAACGTTAATTCCAGCTCGATTGTCCATTTATTTCACTGCAATCCATCTGATCAACGTATGATGTCGTACTAAAGAAAGCCGTTACCGACAATCAAGGAATCATAAACGACCCCCCCCCCCTTTCCTTCACGCATGATGGAGCATAATGTATACCGATCATATGCATTTGAATTTTTTAATATAGCGTGTATAGGAACGAAACACCAATCGATTATGTATAATATGCGTCGGGGCCTATAACTTGCGTTCTAGGAATTACTGCTCTACACTCTAAAAACATACTTATATTCACGACGGTATTAACACGACAATGTATGAATGGGAAAATATAACGTTCCCACATCGGGATAGATACCCGATGTTGAATGGGCCATAGTAATTTCGATATAGGTATACTATTAAAAAAGGTATAGCCCTGAGGGCGGCTAAGTGGCGCAGTGGGCAAGGCGCTCGCCACTAACGCAGGAGATGCTGGGTTCGAGCCCAGCTCTCGGCGTTGCCACCGGCTTGGCTGGTCGTTCATACTAATACAATTGGCAGTATTAGGGGGTGGGAAAGCCGGTGGGTGGAGATCGGACGTTGTGGACAGCGACTCCTACAGGTCGGTTGGTGCGCCTGTACAGCAGAATCAGGAAGTATCGGGGGCAGCATGAGCCTCCCACGCGTTACTCCTCGCCACTGAGAGATTGCGCTGTTCAGGTGAAAAGATGCAACGGCTGCCTCCTCATGTACCGGAGGGGACACGTGATGCAAGGCTTCGTCCACATTGCAGCCGACCAGTGGGAGGCATAGTCTAACAACGTTCGAGACAGGGGAGGGTAGAATTGGATCACACGAAATTGGGATGGGAGAAAAAATAGAAAATGGGGAGAAAAAGTAGATCAAAAAATAAATAAAAAGTTATAGCCCTGCAAAGAAGGTGAGCGACTCCATAGGCTTACAGTACTGGCAGTGAGAGGTATAAGATGCTCATGATGCGTGACGCTCATTGTGTTAAGGAGAGACCAGGCGCTATACTCCCCTTAAGGAGAGACCAGGCACTATACTCCCTTTAGGATTTTCAGATGCGAAGCACCTCTTCGGTGGCAATGACGGGCAATGTCACACACTCACTCACTCGTTCACTGTTAGCCACACTACCCCAAGTGGCGGTTCACATACATTGCACTTTGTGTAAGACTACAGTAGTTAGCCTGTTTTATTGAGACAGACAGTAGGAAGGCAGAGAGGGATAATGAGGAGGGGGGGGACACAGGAGAGAAGGTTCTGCCAGGTTTCCATCGTAGATCTGCAGGGTGTTATATACCGCCACACCGCAGGTGGGCATCGCTCACTCTACCTCTGAAGAGATGTGAAAACAGCAGGTAAGGTGAGGGCATGACTCTCCTGAAAGTCATATTTTTAACTGATTTGTTTAAAAAAAAGTTGTCTATTACATCTAAGGATGGGAATAATGGTGTTTTCTCAACCAAATGTATTCTCGTTAATTTATTTGCTGAATAACTTTTGAAAAGTAAATTCTCAGAGACACTGAGCAGGTACAATACCCTGCGAGCCCTGATTGGTAGACAGTGCCAGCCCTCCTAACTCAAACATGCTGAGTTGTGGCAATCTGCTGAGTGCAGCTGTGCTGAGTTAACCAGATATCATTGTGCAGATCTTTTCAGAATGCAATATCTGTACATTAGTAGCTAGGGATGTCCGATATTATCGGCCGATATCGGCATTAAAATGTGATATCGGAAAATATCGGTATCGGTTTTCTAAAAAATAAAAAATCATATATTTTTTTTTACATTTATTTAACCTTTATTTACCTAGGCAAGTAAGTAAGAACAGATTCTGATTTTATTTAATGTCAAAAGTATGCATAATGTTGTGTTAATTCCATGACAAGAGATATGTATGTAATGTTAATTACCTGAAATTATTCAGTTTTTTGGGGGGGGAAACCCTGCATATATCGGTATCGGTTGATATCGGTATCGGAAATTAAGAGTTGGACAATATCGGTATATCGGTATCGGTAAAAAAGCCAATATCGAGCATCCCTATTAGTAGCTGCTTAAACAGACTCAAATGTTGACAGTGCAGTCATTAAACTCCCCTCACTCTGGTTTGTGTAATGTGCTGGCTGGAGCGTGTCTATGCTTTACTGTGAGGTTGTGTAAACTGCAGATGATTCGGTCGCAGTCAACCTTGGACCCTTTAGCTGAGCTCATTACGACAGCCTGTGGATCCTGTGGTCCCAGGTTCAAATCCACTCGGTTACAATTGCATAGCCAGTGCCGTCTCTGCAGTGGTGTTCTATGTAAGATAAGATAAGATAAGATATTCCTTTATTGATTTGGGGAAATTCAGGCATCATAGCAGCATGGGGGAGGGCGGAGGGGAGGTACAGGTAGTAAAAAGCAGTGTAAACGATATAACGAATCAATATGCTTAACATAACATAATTAACTCTGGACATGTGCATAATGGTCAACAAGGTGCGAGATGAGGGTATGTATGCCCTCTCAGTTATATTTGCCCTACAATAATAGTTACAATATATAATCTAATCCAATAATCTAAATCGAATCTAATATATAGTCGGAAAAAACTAAATGCTAAGTATATGCAATATATAATCTAATAATCCAATCATCTAAATCTAATCTAATATAATCAAAAAATGCTAAATGCTAAAATGCTAAATATATGATCTGATAATGTGTTGCTGTGTTGCTCAGGGTTTCATAACGTCTGCAAGACCTTCGTTGTTCAGTAGAAACATGGGTTTTCTTGTCTGGCAGATAAACGGCATGTCTTTCCTTTAACGAGAGACCAGACACTGATCTGTAGATGGAAAACAGGCTATTTGGAATTCTCCTAACCCATCGCGAATCAGAATATAGGTGCAATGTAAAAACGTTGTGTTAGTGTCTTGTATCAAAAGCTCTAGTCGATCTAATGTAGAATAAAACAATGTCAGGGCGGTCAGGTGGCGTAGCGGAGATTGCGTTCGTCACCAACGCCAGAGACGCTGGATTCGCCTGTTCGAATCCAGCTCCCGGCGTTGTCACCAGCTTGGCTGGCCGTTCACACTAATACAATTGGCAGTATTAGAGGGTGGGGAAGCTGGAGGGGTGGGTCCGGGTCGTTGTAAACAGCGACTCCTACAGTTCGGTCGGGGCGCCTGCTCAGCGCGGATAGGATCTAAGGGGGGTAGTGTGATCCTTCCACACGTTACACCCTCTCAGTGAGAGTCCGCGCTGCCAGGTGAAAAGAAGCGGTTGATTGGCTAGACGTGTGTCGGAGGAAGCACGTGATAGCCTCCACTCTCCCAGACCGACTGTGGGGGGTAAGTGCGCAGCGACCAGGAAGGGGATTGGGAATTGGCATAACGACTAACATTGGGATGGGAGAAAATCTGAGGAAAAAGGAGGGGGGAAAAGATAAAAAAAAGAAAAGAAAAAAGAATAAAACAATGTCTA